>NC_135215.1:31956615-32059115 GCF_052324685.1 Brachyhypopomus gauderio | reverse complement strand
CACGCACACACACACACGCACGCGCACACTCACACACACACACACACACACACACACACACACACAACCACAGGACCACAGGGGCACCCGCGTTTAAACGGCTGAAAGACCGTTTGTGTGGTGGTAGGATAGTCTAATTTATCACTGCAAGGGGCCAGTTGAAAAGTGGGATTGGCTTCAAAAGGGGCTGCTGTGCAGAGAAAATCCCTCCTATTCCATTTGATCTAAAATGGCTATTTTAAGGGAAAATAATGGGGTGGGTACTGGGATATGGGAGATATAATTAAAGCTCTTACTTGACATAGAGAGGGGGATATACCTTGAATAGGCCATGAGCACTGTTTCTTTGTCCAATCCAGAATGATGTATCTTCAGGGATGTCCATTAGAGGGGCAGCCACCACTCTCTCATAGATTCTGTGCAGAAACAAGTGGAGTCAAAATACACTCACCCGCCACTTCATCAGAAACACCTACCCTGTCCTTACACTCAGTGGTCATTTGATTAGGTGCACCTACCTAACAGATCTGTCTTAATATTCCAGGCAGTAGTCCATCTGTTGCCAGGCACAACCTGTCAGCCATTCTCTACACTGTTCATCACTGGGTATTTTTTTGGTGATGGACAGGGTATTATTTGGGTGTTGTCCCCATGGCGGTAACACCGACATGCAGGGTGCACATGGCTGTGCTGTGGGTGTCGGGCTGGCACGAGTTTACAAGGCACGGTGGTGTTGTTTTTATACATGTCAGTGTGCGCGGTGGGTGGTGAGCGGTGTGTCACTAGCGTGGCGTGAGAGCAGAGGGGTGTCTAGCGCTGGCACTAGCGTCCAGCACAGCATGGCCGCTTCTTTCTTCTAACATTCCTACTGAGCCTGCTAATTAACTGATGAGTTGAATCAGGGTTTTATACAGAAAGATCTGAAGAATGGGCCGGACTCTCGTCCGTCCGGAGTGGAGGCTATCGCATGAATGAGAAGGACGTAGTACAAGTTCTGTGTGGCGGCGGGTGGGCCTGTGCTTTGACTGTACGCCTACGTAGTGAACCTACTATTTACGCTCCATCCGAGCTCACTTATAGACGCTCTACGGGGAGCAAATTATAAAGGGTTGAAGCTCGGAATGAAGTTCACCGTAGCATTAGCCACAGTAATGCCATATACAGTGTTAATCACAGCAGCCGTCAGCGAGGGGCGGGCAGCACGTTTACACACCTGTTGCAGTCCACGTAGAGGGTGACGTGGGATGCGCTGATGGCCACGGACACTTTGTGCCACTGGTTGTCTGCGAGCACGTAGGGGAAGACCTCCGTGTGCGTCTGCTGCCCTTTGACCTGGAAGTGGAGACGCAGCTCGCTCTTCTGCCCACTGCTCTCCAGCTCAAGGAGCCTGGGCAGACACGGACGTGCGCAGGAAGAGACAGACAGACAGACAGACACAGCAAGCGTTCAAAAGCGAGCAGGACAGGGACACGCACCAGGCTCCCGGCCGACGGCGGCCGGCCACAATATGGGCCGCGATTTGTGTGTTTGTTTGTTTGTTTGTCACATGAGCGTCAGATAAAGAGTTAATAAAATGTTCACAAGAGAGGAGATAACAGTAAAGGTCTAACATGAGGAACAGCATGACGCAAACCATATAAAGAAACATGGCAGTAAACTGCATATCCCTGTGGGAGGAGACAGAAGTGCTGCATAAGACCGAACATGCACCCCTGTGGTCCAGCACACAGCTGGACGACATCACACTCTTCTTTAATGATAGCAAATGTGTCCATCGCCCGCCAAGGAACGCCACGTACCATAATAACCAGCCCCAGAGATTTACACTTCACACAGTTCAGCTCCTTTCTTCCGCCTCGCGTCGCTGTGAAGCTGAATTAATGCGTCATGCAGCTTTTTGGCTTGTGAGCGAAGGTGAGACCGTGCACTACGGCACTACGCCGACGCTTAAAAGCTGCACGTCCAGGAGCGCAAGGGCAATTCAGTCACGCTGAAGGAACTTCAGATCCTGTTATTTAGAGGCATCACCCCTGAGCGGCTCCATTCAGATCCACGAGGAGAAGTGACATTAATGGACGCAGCTGACGTGGTCATTAGAAGCACCGCCGGAACAGACCAGCACATTCTGGCTCTCTTGCAGGTTTTTTTCTCCTTTTAAACGGTGCTGGAGAGCATTATTCGAGAGAAGCCAATTACACACGGGTGAGTGTAGATTTATCTCCAAACTGGATCTAATGAGCCCCCCACCACCACCACCACCCCCTAGCTTTTGCAGTGTCTGCGTGCCTCAAAACCGACGCTGGAGAGGAATATCAATACAGGTCTTAACACCGCATGGGTGCACAGCTGCATGGACGTCCACGTCTGTTTTATCGACACCACACACAATGGAATTAACATCTTCCACAAAGTCTTGATTGTGCTCTTCAGCGAACAGCATCAGGGATATAATTACACTTACACTACTCTAGCTGATTCCAGCTTCTGGGCTTAATGGCTTTTTTCATTGCTTTACTAGTGGGTATAAAAGAGGTACCGTGCGCTGGATTACTGGAACACAGTGTTTAGAAAACACCTAAATCATATCAGCTTTGGCACAGTGCCATGATGACGTATGCAGTGTTTTCTGTTCTTAATGTGTCTGATGTTTTGGAGTTTGTGAATAATTTGAGATTTCATATTGTGCTACATAATTCTTTTTTATGTCCTTTTTTCAAAACCATTTATTAGAAAATACAACTCCATTTCACAGCCAATTTAAGGTAACTAATGTAAGGCTTTTGACACTCAGAACAAAATGTTTGTACAAAAACCCCCCTTGGTGAACCAGACTAAAGGAGAAACGGCGGGTGCAGTTGGGTCCCAGTACAGGGCTGGCAGTGGGAGAGTGTGTGCTGACTGGACGTTCAGGCCTCAGCCCAGAAAGGAGGAAACTTCTGATCAGCCGTTTGGAAGGAGAGCAGAGGCAGGACTGCAGAGAGCAAGGTAATGATGATCACCACAGCAGCCGAGAGAGAGAGAGAGAGAGGGAGAGACAGGGAGAGGGAGAGAGACAGAGAGAGACAGAAGAGAGACAAGGGAGGGAGAGAGAGAGAGAGAAAAGAGAGACAAGGGGGTAGAGAGAGAGAGAGAGAGAGAGAGAGCCAGAAGAGAGACAAGGGGGGGAGAGAGAGAGAGAGAGAGAGAGAGACAGGGAGAGAGAGAGAGAGAGAGAGAGAGAGAGAGAGACAGGGAGAGAGAGATGAGAGAGATAGTGTGTGTGTGTGTGTGTGTGTGTGTGTGAGAGAGAGAGAGAGAGGAAAAAAAAAAAAGAGAGAGAGAGAGAGAGAGAGAGAGCCCTCCCTACTGCATGCTGATTCATGATTAGAAATGAAAAACAGCTGAGGTCTATTTTTTACCCCCAAACTGTCCAGACAGGTACGTCATGTTCATGTGATAATACACACGCCTCATTGAGTTAAGACTAACCACAGTGTTATGTATTACAATAACACCTAGTTTGGCCTCTATTGTGACTCGCACTACCGTGTGCTTCCTACATCATGACTGGTACGTAAATAATTGCTGCTTGGGTGAGTTTAGCCTGGGCTGAAGCAGGCGGGCTGTCTCACCTCTGCTCAGCTCGGTGGATGGAGAGGATCACCCCAGAGTTCACCGGCTCCTGCTTCAGAGTCACCGCCACGGTGAACTCACTCCTACCCCTCAACTTCTGCAGCATCCGCTGGGCCGTCGCCGCCGGCAACCGCACATCCCGAGAGGAGCCTGCCCAGAGCCAAGGGACACGTGGGTAAAGGATCAGACTCCATTCCCCTGGCATTAATTATACATTCACACCCAGCACCACATGCACTGAGTATCATCACATGCAACCAGGGTGGCCAGTAGTCAGATTTACAAATATTATTATATACACAGCTTTTTAAATGTGTATGCAGAACATTAAACATGGATTTGATTTATCCTACTGAATAACAGTCTACATAATTAAACAGCTACGATAAGAACATTTTTAAAGGTTAATAAAACCTTACAAACACCTCAAAATGTATGTGTGTACCTAGCTTTAGATGGTCTTTAACATCCAGCAGTCGTTTACATGGACACTCATGATTAATTCCACAACTTTTCTGCCTTAACGCATTTTATGGCCCACGGAACACATCCAAGTAGATTAGCATCTAGATGTAGCTCACGCTAAGAGAGAGAGAGCAGAAATGTTCCCGACACTCCTGCTTCCCTCCTGGACGCAGCCTCATTCTCTGCACAGTCTAAGCAGGTGTCTCCACAACTTTAATGGAGACATCAATAAATGATCAGGTTCCTCCGACGATCACATCAAAGGTTTTCGGAGTGGCAGCTGAACCGAGCCGTGACACACTAATGCGTTCCGCGCGGGGCCCACCACAGCAACGACCATCACGCCACTACCAGCTGGCGAGGATGTCCAATTAACGGAAAGCACAAGGCAAAAAAAAAAGAAGAAGAAGAAAACGTAAAAGTTGTAAAGTTTGGTGTGACGAGAAATAGGAAGAAAAGCTCGAGATCAGCACGCTACACGCTTTCAACGTACCTTGTGCTACGTACCATCAACACAATCCTGTGAAGATGGCACTCTTTTAAAATGTGTTTAAACAAAACGTGTCATTTGTTGATGCACAGCTGCGCTATGAAAACATCGCTGTCTGAGCTGGGGTTTGAGTTTTTTTTTCTCATTTCAACAGACACTAATTTCATCGTGTTGACTGGCTTAAGAACAGTTGAGGCTAACGAGTATAGCTAAGGAACCATTAAACACAGCAATACAACCTATTCCCTCACTCACAACAAAACATAGCAATGTACCCTCACACTTGGGCTTTAGTGTCCCTAAACCATATCAGTGAGTCCAGTTCAGCTCTGGCATGCCAAGAAAAAAAGTGCTTG
Source organism: Brachyhypopomus gauderio (assembly GCF_052324685.1). Lineage (NCBI taxonomy): Eukaryota > Metazoa > Chordata > Actinopteri > Gymnotiformes > Hypopomidae > Brachyhypopomus > Brachyhypopomus gauderio. The sequence continues at coordinate 32,054,192 of NC_135215.1, read as the reverse complement.
TGTAGGAAAGAAAGGAGTCAGAGAGTGAACCATCACTACCTAGACGGACAGCAGCTACCTACCATAATAGCTGTAGTCCAGGCTATGCTAGGGCATGATCAACATTTTGATGGAGCGATTTAAAAGCTCCGCCACTTGGTGCTAGTAAGGCAATCTCCGAGCTTGAAGGGGAGAGCGGCACTGGACAGATGGGCCCCTCTTGTGATGCCTGCCACATGGTTAGCAATCACCTCAGAACAGGAGAGGGAAAAGAAAGGCCTCATCCAGGCTGCAAAGAGCTGATAGCATGCTTTTAAAGAAAGGGCCAGCCACAAACATGGATACACTCAAAAGCAGTAACTTCTGAAGGCCATACAACATCCTCCTCCTCCGTTAATCGCAGAAGGGATTTAGCCTGGATGGCCACACTTGTACGACAACTTCCAGCTTGTCAAAAGATCAACCTTTCACCTCTACCCAGAACCACAGGGCCAGGCTGACGACAACTTCCACAGTGCATCAAATAAAACATGTATCCATAGAAACAGCTCCTCCCACATAGTTCAGACCCTCCCACTACAGGTGATTGGTCAATTATGTCAGTAATGTGTAAATGAAGTAGAAGTAATGGAGGATCAGGCTCCCCCTTCCATGTTGGTTAGGCCACCGTGCTGAAATCAATAGTTTCACTGCAGGAGTTGCAAGTCAATTGGGTCCTGGCGGGTATGCAGGGTGACCACCTGTCCTGGATGTGAGCAGCTCTGCATGTCACTGAGACAAAGCAGCATCAAGATCGGATGCTCACTGCTCACATATACTTCAGCAGTGAGACACACATCAAAAGCCAGCATTCTCCATTAAAAAACGTCCAAAATAATCACGTTTGCCAAACTCTTCATAAAACACATGAAAACCAGAGACATCTATTTAGGCTCTCTAATTATTTTTCAGAATTATCTCTGTGAGGAGCTTTAGTGGGAAACAATGCTTTGGGCAATAGATTGACTTTCTAATCTTATCCTCGGGTCATAGCTTTGGTGGTTTAGAACAAAAGCATGATGTTCGTCCCTGAATTATTGACGCCAATTTACAGGCCAAAATCACCCATCTGTACACCTGCGTCTACTGCAGCTCTCAACTTTGCTAGTTGAAAAAATCTGAAGCAAAAGAAAAAGAAAACGAATTGTATAAATTCTTCTTTATGAAATTTACATAATACATTTCATATATTACTTTCAGCCTAAGTAATAATATAGGAAGAAATAATAAGAAATAAAATCAAATAAAGCTGTATAACATTGCATAATCTTGAGAGGTTCTAATACATCATGGCATACATAACATTACTGTCTGAGGAAGTTCATAAATTGGCAATACGCAGAGTGATGCTCTGATCTGTGAAGAAATACTCAGCGTTATTCTGCTTTATGCAAACATCTGCAATGCATCCTGCAGTTAAAGGCCCTGTTTCTGGATCAGATTTGCTGTTATATAAACACTGATAAAGGCATAAGCGTACACAACATAAAACCTGATCTAAGATCAGCACTTCTGCAGTTCTAGGCCACGTGACCGTACACCCCTGCCCTTGGGCAGCATAAGCAGCTTGTGTGGGAAGGTTTTCAAGTAAAGCTCCATATTCAGCTTGATTATGGTAATGAAAAACCCTCGGCGGACACACCAGCCATCCGTTACACGCATTCAGAGTGCAACGGTCCTAAAATCAGGCATTAGTGCAGCCATATCAGCACAGTTAGTCTTCTGGAACAAACACAAAACCCTCACCAAAGGGCACCTTCAAACCTGCTGGGACAGCACTCTGGGCTTACAGACACTGACAGGTCCACCTGTGATGGACCGTACCGGGTGACTGTGGGGTGTCATGCAAATGTCCTCTTTACTCAAGGAGGCAGAGTCTGAGATATAAATATAAACTGAGATATAAATACAGATACCTGCAGGAAAACAATAACATTTCTGACCAAATACCGAGGCTCAAGGTTCGTGTAGAAAAAACATCCTGCTGAATATGAGTTCTATTACTCAACACCAAACTAACAATAACCATACTGAGACCTGTTGCTACAAACTAACAATAACCATACTGAGACCTGTTGCTACATATGTCACTGGTGCCACATAAATGAAGAAACGGAGAAACATGTTTTTCTTCTTCATGTAAAGATAATTGGCTCCAAGCACTGGTCTGACATTTAAGCATGTCACATAACTAAAGACACAGTAACAGGCCTAATAATACTGCTGTGCTCACCCTTCCATGGGTGCAACTTCTCTCCTCCTCCATTGCATACACCTGTTCCAATTAGGGAGCGGGACAGGGCTTAATCTCCCCAGTTTCATCCCGTCAGTCCCTCGGGCTTACCTGAACGCCAGACAGAGCAGCTCCTATAGGTGCATTCACATATCAAGCTTCTTTTGCAAAACAGGTGTAAGTAGTGTGTGTGTGTGTGTGTGTGTGTGTGTGTGTGTGTGTGCACGTGAGTGTGTAGAGGGGACACAGTATGTGTCAGATATGTGCATTAAAGAGAGGGAGAGAGAAAGAGAGAGCAAGAGAGAGTGAGATAGAGAGACAAAGAGAGAGAGAGAGAGAGAGAGAGAGAGAATAAGTGAACAATGGTCATTTAGTCATGCGCCCGTCCTGAACCCCTCACATCCCCCCAGGAGACGGAGCAGCAGGTTTATTCACTCACCCATCTCATGAGCAGCTGAGCGACCAGGCTGCACCTCTACAGCTCTGCCCCACACTCTGGGTGGACATGGACCGGGCTATTTACACCATCCACCCTGCCCCACACTCTGGGTGGATATGGACCAGGCTATTTACACCATCCACCCTGCCCCACACTCTGGGTGGACATGGACCGGGCTATTTACACCACCTACCACCCTGCCGCAATGCTAACCATAGCTACTGCAAGGGAAAAGCTTTCCACTTACACATTGACTTTTCACACCAAAAATTATTCAACTTAAAGGAAGGTGAAATTACACTATGTACACATAGTATAATTTGATATTTGAAGTACAGAATATGACAGAGTTTAGCTTTTAGTTGTTTTTATATTGAAAGACCTGTAATATAAATAAGAAACACAGCAAACCCAAAGACTGGACATCAGAGTGTGTTTCCAGCAAAAGCAGGTCATTACATAGTCCAATCAACACATATCAGAGGGAATAGCCATGATCTAAGTTGGTGTGTTATGTGTGAAGACACATTGTTCGTTCCTCGCCTGTGTGTGCAGCACAATCCTTTGTTTTTAATGGAGCTCCACAGGGCATGGCCCCCAGCCGAGAGAGTGCTCTAGACCTGCTCAGACTGACAGTGCCTTACAAACATTTGCAATAGTGGAGCTCCTCGATTTATAGAGGTCCAGAAAAGAGGGATTTTTTAAACTTTATGTTGTTTTCAAAGCTCTAAAATATCAAACATACTAAACCCAGTTCCTTTAGATGGTTGGCATTTTTCCTAATTTAGTGGAATACTATATAACTGATATTGGAAAGCCAGCAGTCATAATTGTGTTGTGTAATATATAAAGTAGGTCTAAAACAGACCATATACTGTAAGGACAGTAATGACCTATTTAAGTGTGAGAACTAATGAGCACCTAGAGACTCAGAAGAAACTGTATAAACGGGACCAGTTAAGTCCAAACAAACGGTGGTTTCCACTATAACCCGCCGGTGTGGTTGGTGTTACCTTGGAAGAGGAAGGCTCTGGACCCTTCATGGAGCCCCTGCACCTGAGAAACTCCCTCCAGTTCCGCCCCAGGGAGAAAATCGTGAAACACGGTGATGCGCAACGAAGGGTCCACACCGAACCCTACAACTTGAAACCAATGGACACAGTAGAATTACCACCTTCCTACAACAAACCTAGCTGAGATTGGAAACTGGCCATTTCATAGCAGAAGTTAGCGGTAACATATTTAACACATATGTAACACCGTATGCTTTGCGTTTTCTTTGCTGGAAATTCGTGAAATTTTACACTTTACAGTCTGATGTTTGATGTGACAGCACTTGGTTTGCCAACATTTGGTTATTAAACAATCTTACCTGCGGAGACGAAAAATATTCCGAATACAACCAGAAACTGTAAAACCCCCATCGTGAATTTATATTAGTCCATGTTTTAAATCTCTCCGCAAAAATAAGGCGTTTTGCAGAATGAACACGGGACCGTCTCGTTCACCCCAACGTAGTCTCATACATAACTCCGTATTAGCAGAACTTAAACACCTTAAAATAGTCAAGAAGACGCTTCAAGGACAATAAACGATCCTCACAAAACAACTGGTGCTGGTCCACACAGGTGGGCGAGGTGAGGCGGTGTGAGGGAAACAGTTGGAAAGGTCGTTCGCTCCAGCGCAGTGGAGATAGATGGATGGAAGAAAACGGTTTTCTGCTGGTCAGAGAGAGAGGGAGGGAGAGAGAGAGGAGAGGGAGACGAAGGCAACACTCCCCCTGGTGGCATGCCAGCATTATATCAACCCCTGAACTCGTTTTCTCTTTTGTAAAAACCCACATTATCGCAGCAGCGGTCTAAGCCGTCTTCCCCACTGCCTGCTACAGCCCTGCCAAGTGGCACCAGTCTCACAAGGTATCAGGCTTAGCCAAACATTCAGTGCAGACACAGTGCACACATAGAAATGGCACTGCAGGCACAAAATAGCACTGGTTAAACGTGTTTAAACCTTGGACTGTTTAAACCTAGCACTGTTTAAACTTTGGACCAATTGTACTTACAAAAGTCTAGTGAGTGTTTTAGTTTTGAATAAAAAATGCCTGCACCTCCACTCCGCATAGTGACCTGGCATTTCACTGAAGAGCTCTGCAGTATTACAAGGCCAATAGTTTAAAAAATACCCAGCAAACTTGGAAGAGGGGCAGTGTGTGCGCTTCTTTCACCCTGGCGAGTGGTTCTACTGTGTGAAAACAATAAAGGTCCATGGCACTGGACACTGGCATTAGGTCAACTGGGAGGAAATGGGGTGAAATGTTTTAAAGATTCAAATAGGCCTTAGTTACTGTTGCCCAAGCAAAGATGGAGCACTGGACATAACTGGTAAAGCAAAAAAAGAAAAAAACACACAGCAGTCCCTGCAGTGCATGTAGAACAGATTCAACTTCCTGTTCACACACAGCTCCCCTCACACACACACACACACACACACACACACAGCTCCCCTCTCTCTCACACACACACACAGTGGCGCAAAAATGGGGGTATGCAGCGTATGCGACGCATAGGGGCGCTGCTCTAGAGGGGGTGCCAAATCGATGAGATATATGTGTGTCACCCCCCCTGGTCACACTCACACACACACACACAGCTCCCCTCTCACACATACACAGCTCCCCTCTCTCACACACACACACTGCTCCCCTCTCTCACACACACACACACACACACACACACACACACACAAACCTCCCCTCACACATACACACAGCTCCCCTCTCTCACAAACACACAGCTCCCCTCACACACACACACACACACACACAGCTCACCTCACACACACACACACACACACACACACACACACACACACACACACACACACACACACACACACACACACACACACAGCTCCTCCCTCTCTCTCACACACACACACACAGCTCCCCTCTCTCACACACACAGCTCGCCTCTTTCACACAATGAGTGGGCTCAAAACACTTGGCTAGCCAAACTGGTCTGTGGGTGAACTGAGCTCTTGATTTAGAGCCATGTCTCTGGAAGACACCCTAGATCACCTCCCCATGTGTTTGTTAACCTTCCCCTCTGGACTGAGTGCCCAGAATGCTTTTCAGTTTGAAATCAGAACAATTCCTACTGCCAAGATGTTGACGCTCTTTCAATTTCTCCCTGGGAAGCTGTGTGTGTCCACTGACTCTGCTCTTTACTTTCACAGTGATTCAAACAAGCCTCTCAGGCAGACAGCTAATGAGAGCATAATTCTGAACGGCTTCTCGAGAGGAGCCGGTGAAAGAACCCGCTCAGGGCCTGCTGTCCAACCAGACACGAGAGGCTTCTTCTTGCCCTGGTTGCCTGCTTGGCAGTGTTGAAGAAGGACGAGTCTTATCATGAAGCCAGCAGCTTTTGCGTGGATGGGCCATCATCCTCTGCTACAAGGCTGCTGTACAATTCCAAATTAAACCCACACAAACATCCCACAATAAGAGGAACAGATTAGCCAAGAAACAACAGCCTGGAGTATTTTTTCCCGATTAAAAATTTATACTGGGAATCTATTTTCACCCTAAACACAGCCATGGTGATGTGGGTGTTCAGTAACAAAGGTCAGCCTATGACTCTTTCATGCAGCGATGAAAATCAAATTCCCTTCCTGGCTTCCTCTCCTAGTGCAGTGGGAATGAAATGGAGTTAACTTGAATTAACTTGAATTCTGTGCAAGGTTGCCAATAGAAACAAAGTTGTCTTTGGCTAGCCTTGAAATTAAATGAACACACATTTGAAGTGCATGCTGTGTGTAGTATTAGCTTAGAGACATCAGAGGACACGGAGACGAAGGAAACATAAAGTAAATCTCTAATGTCAGTATAAACTGTTAATATATTAAATCTGTGAGACGAGGCACAACAGGTTTTATTTTCCTTTCATAGAGTAATGTGTAGTAAAACAAACTTATAATGTCAACTTGTGAGTTGGACTTGTTTGTAGACTATCCCTTAAACTGGGTCATTCTTGTAAGCAGGTGTGGGTGTTCTCTCTGTATCTCTTTGTGTGTGTGTGTGTGTGTGTGTGTGTGTGTGTGTGTGTGTGTGTGTGTGTGTGTGTGTGTGTGTGTGTGTGTGTGTGTGTGTGTGTGTGTGTGTGTGTGTTGCAAACATACTTGCCATATCCTTCAGTGCTGCATATAGATGTCCAAACCATCAGTGGTTAGAAGGATGTAACGATAATGTGCGACAAACGGAGATGTAATTTTCCAACATGCCACCAGGAATCAGAAATGAAAACAGCACAAACTCAACCTGAAACAAGAGGTGAGGCATATAAGCAGAGAGAGAGAGACAGACAGACAGACAGACAGACACAGACTGGAACAGAGAGACCTGCTTCAGAACTCACATAGATGCAACGCATTTTCATTACTCCCTATAGCAACACATTTAACGTGTAAGTATATTATAATGAACAGTGCAAGGCAGGGGCGGACTGGGGAGAAAAAGTGGCCCGATATATATATATCTGTATGTGTGTGTGTATATATACTGTATATATATATATATATATATATATATATATATATATATATATATATATATATATATATATATATATATATATACGATATGTGTGTGTGTGTGTGTGTGTGTGTGTGTGTGTGTGTGTGTGTGTGTGTGTGTGTGTGTGTATACTGTATATGAATCTATACATGGCACGTAGTGTAGCCTATATGTCGGCGTTTATTGTCATATGGACAATATTAATTCCAGCAATAATATGATTACAAAGCCACATAGTGGCTTTTAAATAGTCCATCATAAGACCACCAAACAAGTTGTTTTGCGCAAAGTGCATCCTAAAGAACAACCTACAACTCTAACGTGGGTATTTCTTCCTCTTACCTATTTGTGGTGGTTAGTTTTAATCTAAGAATTTCAATAGCTTTTAAAAAAACAGTGCACAGTGCTCTGGAACCTTTAAGACCGCCACTTGCGTCTGTGTTAACCGTGTTAAGGTAATTTGTACATGGTGCTTTAGACGTTGCAGAGGCGACAGCAGTACATTTAAAATAACATGTTATCTACAATTTAAACTGCTGTATGTTTTCGTAGTCCGGCCGGATTTTCTGGGACAAGTTGTTTTTTTTTTCTGATCTTCGCTGCATCAGCTGGCCCAGTCCGCGGCCCGGTCTAACTCGTTCATGTGTTTACAGGTTCAGTCCTCGGCCCGGTCTAACTCATTCATGTGTTTACAGGCTCAGTCCGCGGCCGCGCTGAGCAGGTTTGTCTGACTGGAGCGGGGGGGGGGTAATAACACCGTTAAACAGCAGCGTGACTACGGACCGGGGCCGCAGTGCGCGGCAGTGGCTCCTCCACGGGCCGAGTTAAACCACCGGCGTCCAGCGGCCCACTAACATCGGCCCACCGGGGAAATCCCCGGTAGCAATGTATGCCAGTCCGCCCCTGGTGCAAGGGCGTGGCCACCAGCTCCACAAAGCGCGCGCTGAGCCCTCTAGAACGTGCCGAGCAGGTGAGAACGTCCTGACGGTTCCGCGAGACCTCATAGGGCTGCAGAACCTGCAGAAAGTCATTATAAGATTCAGAACACATTCTCGACAAGCGATTAGATTAGTTAGGCTTTGCGACGCTAAAATTCCGTTTAATTTTTAACAAGTAAACAGAGCCATAGTAGTTATTTGATTGTATTTTTTTATTTTTAGATGCTTTGTTCGGTTTATCTCAGATAATAAATCTACAGAAGTAGGCTATTAGACAAATTGCTGCTAGTTGTCATATCCCAAACCGAGTCTACGTTATATTGAATATTGTGTACGTTATATTGAACGAAACGATGCTGACATCTAGAGGACAAAGTTGACTCAGGGGTTTCATTATTACAGTAAGATGTTCTTAAGCGCCCTCCAGTGGCGTTGTAATATATGAGATATGTGAGGAGGAATGTGATGCCTTCATGTCTTGAGTCTTCATTTGAAGTGTCTCAGTTGTATGAACAGCCAAAGAGAAGTTCATTCCACCTGTTTTGTGTGAGTTTGGGCTTTGAAGACAGTGTCAGTGTTTTAAATCTGCTGAGAGCGAGTGTAAGGAATACAGCAGGGTGACAAAATAGCATTTTGTTGGAGTATAAAATGAATCTAACGGAAAGGATGTTGGAGTTAAGATCTGGAGTGCTGTGTAGTTTATGTGTTCTTTCTCCAAAACACTTCAATCAACTTGATAATTAGCTGATCAGGTTCCTTAGAAGTGCGTGGTTTTCCAGGCCTTTACTAAACATTTGATTAGTTGGTAGGTTAAATTCTACCAACTCTCATTTTACTACATCATATGAAGGCTCAAAAGAAAAGGGTCCATGTGATGACGTACACTTGAGGCAGAAAAAATATATCCACATTCTTATTCAATAATCTCATAATCTGGAAACATATCTTGATATATTGCTTATATCGGTATTCCACCACCACCCCAATCACCAACCACATTACACAAATGTATTGCATTGCATTGAGATGTATTACATTGGTAGTATTATGATTGCTTGCATAGCAAAACATCATTGATGGATGTAAATATTTTATGCCAGCCTTAAAATCAAAACAGAAGTGAATCCACAAGAGTTCACAGATACGGAGGCACAGAGCATATCTGAAGTTCACGAGCAGTTTTCTGGATGTTCAGTCATGATGGTGTTTCCCCGTCTCTGCTCTCTGCTCCTCCACCTCATTACTGACCCATCAAACCTCTGTCTGAATGGCAGACATATGAATTTTGCTGGCTGCCTGTTTTCCAGTGCTGGTCTGTGAGAATAAGGAAGTTGGTGATGAAACTGCACTGAAAAGAATGACAAATTCCAACGGACATATTCAAACCTTTAAAAAAAATGTATTTCACCTCATAGCATGAGCACTGGACTTGACAATACCTACTGAACTCCTACTGAACACCTACTGAAGACCTCCTATTAAACTCCTTCTGAACTACTGAAGACCTCCCACTGAACTCCTTCTAACAACTGAAGATATTCTACTGAACTACTGAAGGAACTCCTACTGAAGTCCTAGTGAATTCCTAGTGAACTACTCAAGATGTTCTGCTATGGTTTCAGTCACACAGAAGTGATTTCAGGGAAAATGCAAGATGCTTAAACTTTTCTATCTCTTATGTGTAACTTAGCTTTCAGCCACTCCTGTTTTGATTACATGTGACATGTAGCAAGGGTCAAAATGAAATAATGAAGTTATATTTGTTTATGTCTTAGAAAATAAAATAACACTTGAATACCAGACCTTAGTTGAGTCTTCTGGGAGTGGCATGAGTTTAATTCAGTGAAACTAGGATAAAGGGAGACGCCCACACCTCATGACCCCCATAAAGAACTTCTGAAGTTCTATATTTGCATATGTTGCAAATATGAAGTTAGTTGGCTGTCATATGTGAAACTAATGGTTTTTCACAGCATAAGGTTTGACATTATTTCCTGTGTATAATTACAATTCATGTTGCTTTGTTTATTAGGAAATCGGACTCAGTAACAGTCAAAATTTAACAAAAACAAAACATTTTAGAGCATACCTGTCTTCATAATAAATATGTTTGAACAATGTAGTACTTATTAGTGGAAGTAATTTAGCAAATGAATTACTCATGTTTCTGCACATACATATGGTGGGCATGAATAAAGTAATGCCACTTTGATGTTTTGATATCCCAAGAGAAGTGTTGAGGGACCTGCAGCAGAGGCGTGCACCGGTGACCCCCCCCCCCTCCCCCCAGGGATCCCACACACCAGTCCATCTCTCCCACAGTCCTCTTCTGACAGAGTGATAAAGTGAATGCATGTACTCTCCAGCAACCTCCTCAGGTCGTAACTTTCTTTATCTTGACTTCTCCATTTCTTCTACCAGTCTATAGAAGGAGCTCAGAAATTCAGCATGAAAGAGAGAGAAAAACTATATCCAATCAAACACATTACCAATGAGGGTCTGTTGCCTTTCAGCAGTGTTTTGTAAGTTTTTTTTTGCCTTACTGCTTGTAACTTCATTGCTCTCTATCTTTCTGTTGCAGTCAACTGCTTCCACTCAATATTTCCACTCAATAAATGTATAGAAACAAAACAATCTCCAAGATTACACAGAAGGGACGTTGAAAAAAGGGCATCCTTGAAAAAAGTAGAATGATGTTTTAAATGCAAGATCGTCTTTTTGAATAGCGTTGAACAAAAATTTTATTTTTTAATGTCATCATTTGCATGAAGTGCTGAGAATTTACTGAAAAGTCGAGAAGCATTCAGAGTCTGTTTGTTTGATGTTTTTTAGATTATGAAGTGCTAGGATTATCTGAGATTAAATCAGCTTCTATTAAAGATTCTAATACAAGTCTGTCTAATTCTTGAAGGCACCTTCGTAGCTTCCACTGTTTCTGTAATGTCATACATGGACTTCATGACCATTATGCAGTCCTGCAAGAGCACTTAAACGTGATCATATTAGTCACTTTATCATTCACAAACACATATTACAGTTATAACATTATTACAAAGGAACCTGTATTTTTCAGTTATAAAATAGTACAATGAACTGCTTCGGCATTAAATTCAACAAAAAATTGCATATACAACAGGCATATACAACAGGCCATATGGAGCTCCGATCTGCTCTGGCTGTCAGGACAAATACCTTCTGAGCAGGTTTACAAGTGTTTGAGAGTGTGTTTGTCAGCAGACGTTGGGTATGACAGAGGGTTCTGAGGCTCTCGCAGGTGTGTGTGAGTGTGTGTGGTGTTTTCCTCTCCGTCTGGAAGGCTTCTGAACAGCAGTTCTTCCATGGCTGGACGCATGGTCAGTCTCTCTCTCTCCTTGGTGTTCCTCCATTTCATCCTGCGGTTCTGGAACCAGATCTTTACCTGAGGCAGTGCATACACGGCCATGGAAGTTACATACAATGGAAATATAGCAAATGGTGGTAAAACTATGTCAACAGGGCACACGGCTGAAGAAGGGATCTGGATGCTACGATCGGAACTGCTTTGCCTTATTTTTTCATTCCTTAGCAGTGACCCAGACAAATGTTGAAGTTTAATAACTTTTGAAAGAGTTTAGTTACCACACATTTAATAAAAGTTAAAATAATGTTAATTGGTCGCATGGTGAGTTGTCTCAAATCCCTGACGTGTGTACATACGCATCTTATGTGCGGGTTACCTGCGTTTCCTTCAGACAGAGCTCTGTCGCCAGTCTGCTGCGGTCTGTCTTGCTGATGTATTTCTGTCTGCGGAACGTTCCTTCCAGTTCTTTCCTCTGCTCCTCAGAGAACACAGCCCTCCTTAGGATCCCTCTATGGGGCTTAGGACTCGAACTCGGGCTCCACACAGCAGAGGCTGGTCTTTCTACTGCAGGGAGGACAACCTCAAATGTGTGTGTCCGTCTAGATCAAAGTGTGCCTTTATGCAATACAAAGAAAACTTGAGAGCTTTTTTTTAAAAAAAAGCATTCTTTACAGTATTGTAAAGGCAGTGTGTATCGTTCACCTGTGAAGACATATGCCAAATACGTTTGCGTGTGTATCTGAATATACCTTATATATAAATAAAAATGCTGAAACAGCTGAAACTGAGACGAAGTCCCAGGCAGTTTCAGTTGAATACAAATGTGGATGAATTCTGGAGCAAAGTGATTGTATCTGTGTGTGTGTGTGTGTGTGTGTGTGTCTGTGTGTGTGTGTGTGTGTGTGCATGTGCAAATGTGTGTGTGTGCACGCGCACGCGTGTGTGTGTGTGCACGTGTGTGTGTGCACGTGTGTGTGTGCGTGTGTGTGTGTGTGTGTGTGTGTGTGTGTGTGTGTGTGTGTGTGTGTGTGTGTGTGTGTGTGTGTGTGTGTGTGTGTGTAGATTAGTAAAATGTTCTAAAACAGTGCTGAATGTGCTCCAGATGGTCTCTCATCTCATGCAGTGACCCTGGAGCAAAGTCTGTTCATTCACCCTCTGCTTTATTCTGGGTTTGTGTTGGGCTCATTCACCTCCACCCTCACTGCACAGACTGTGTGAAGCAGCATGATGTGTTTTTGTTTGGGGTTTTTTCCCCTTTTTTAAAATTAGGATCTGAATGAGCAAAGAAAGAAGAATTGTTAGCATACACAAAAATTGAGAAGTATTGAGAAGAAGGGAAAGTGATGAAAAGGGAAAGACAGAGGGAGAGGAAGGAGAGAGAGGGAGGGAGAGGGAGAGAGAGGGAGAGGGAAGAGAGAGGGAGAAGGAGGAGAGGGAGAGAGAGTAGCAGAGAGGAAAGGGAGAGAGATAAAATGGAGAGGAAGGAGAGAGAGGGAGAGGAAGAAGAGACAGAGGAAGAGAGGGAGAAGGAGGAGAGGGAGAGTAGCAGAGAGGAAAGGGAGAGAGATAAAATGGAGAGGAAGGAGAGAGAGGGAGAGGAAGGAGAGACAGAGGAAGAAAGAATGAGGGAGAGAGAGGCGATAGAGATGGAGGAGAGGGCAAGGGAGGGAGGGGAAGAATGAGGGAGAGAGAGAAGCGATGGGGATGAAGGAGAGGGAGAGAGTGATGGAGGACTGTGAGTGATAGAGAAGCAGTGGGTCTGTAAGCAGCAATCCCACGCTTTCTCAGTCACAGGTGCAGGCTTGACAAAAAAGGCAAGCGCCACAATTTCCCCCCGGTCTATTCAACAATACCCCCTTAATCTGTCCAACAAATCGCCGCGCTGACCACCTTCGAAGCAGTGAGTAAGACTGTTAGTCACGCTCCCTAGTCCATCATTCTGGATCAATAGTTTCCACTTAAACGCCCTATTAGTGGGTCAACTCACGAGCCTGCTGCCCCCCCCCCCCCCAGCCCCCCCCCCTCTTTTGTGACCCCACATCTCCCTTTCACGTCAACAAAAGCCCTCCTCACTATACCTTAGCTGTCCCTTCACCAAGCAGGCATCCCTCACCCCGTCCTTTCGCCCGCAGGTACGCACACTCTCTCTCTATGGGAAGATGAGCTCCAATAAGTCTATAAAAGTCATCCACACAGAGGACATTATTCCACCCCAGAGAGGGGCCCAGAATGGACACAGACTAGCATGTGAAGGACAGGAGAAAAGAGGAGGCGTTTTTTTTTGTTTGTTTTGTTTTGCTTTTTTTTTTTTTTTCAGGCCGAAGCTTTTTATCACGCAACAAAAAAGCCGGAGAAACGATCCCACCCTTTCCCCTTGCATAGGAATGTAGGTTTGCAGCATTCTTTGTGTGGATAGAGGTTGCCCTTTCTCACTGATCTGACACCAGTTTGTGGGTTTTCTTAAAATGGCTGAGTTTAGGATTTGAGAATGGTACACTGCTCCTACATCAGCACAGAAAGGCGACGTCTTCCTTAAGTAGAGTTCATTGCTGTGGTAATAAATGCCAGTAAGGTCGCGTGTGTGCGGCACAGCTAAAAAAGCCAATTGGTTCTGGAGCAGAGCAGCATTGTGTGTCTGAGGGGCGCTGTGGGAAAATGTCAAGTCACTAAAAAGTTTTTAGGGGTTTTTTTTTTCCTCTTGAGAATGGTGGTGGTAAAAGGTCTCCAACGTTTAGCTACCTTGGTTGTCAGGAATCAGAGCACATTTATAGCAGGAGCCTTACAGGGATCATCAGTGCAAGACACAACCTTGACTATCAGTAATGCACGGTAATACCACAGCTCCATATCTCCTCCATGTACTGACATGTACATCTCCCAGTCTGGAGAGGGAAACACTCATTTCTTCCCTTTACACGAGGCCAAAGAATGACGGTATCATTAAACTACATAATAACTTCACGCGTTATGTGCATCGTTAACCGCTGTGCTTAAGCAAGCATCGTAATCACATCTGCACAGAGTCCAGATAAGAGCACTACCACTTCAGACCCCAGGAGCATTCAGACTGGAGCCGCTGAAGAGAGTGAAAGAGTGCATCTGCTATTGTTCTGTTCTTAATATCAATTCTAACCTACTCTGGCAGAAAACAGGGGGTGTGGCTTTATTGTGCAGTTTCTCCCTCCATCTCTCTCATTCTGTGTGTGTGTGTGTGTGTGTGTGTGTGTGTGTGTGTGTGTGTGTGTGTGTGTCTACAGGATAATAAAGGATGCCCCCCTCCACTAAATAGGCATGATTGATGAATAGCTATGTAGTGGTGTGCATATTAGAGAAGAATTAGCTATTAGCTATTGAATTGCTGATTATTCTCTCTCTCTCTCTTTCTCTCTCTCTCTCTCTCTCTCTCTCTCTCTCTTTCTCTCTCTCTCTCTCTCTTTCTCTGTGTGTGTTTGTGTTTGCTGAGCGGTGGCTAATGAACTCACTGGAAAGGAGAGTAGGAGATCCCGTCAGTGGACTGGAGACACCACAGCATGTGTGGTGAGGAGAAGCACACAGCAGCAGACCACTGAGCACTAGAGACAGAAACACATAGTCAGAAGGAACAGCCCCATTAGCACTGGCTGCCATGCACAGATTATACGAGTATTGTGAGAAGTTTTACTTCATTATTTTACACAAAGGTATGTAATACATTTTACCATTGTGATCTCACCAAACATTTTGTGACTTTAAGAAAAGGTTTAAATGTACTAACCACCCATATGAACCACCCATAACAAATAACAAATCGGATCTTGTAAAAAAGTTTGATTAAGTCAATATCAAGACTTTATCCATGTAATGCTGCAAAAACAATAAACAAAATCAACGCATCTATTTGAATGTGTAATTACAGTTGGAGTCTAAATGTAGGTCAATAAATAAGGTGTTACAAACATTTAGGGCAATCTGATCAGATCTATTTGATGTTTATAAAATACTCATATAAGATATTCCAAATATATCATATACTTTACATTGTCCATGTCTTTGACAACCTTTCTTGGCTCGTTGATAGATAGATAGATAGATAGATAGATAGATAGATAGATAGATAGATAGATAGATAGATAGATAGATAGATAGATAGATAGATAGATAGATAGATAGATAGATAGATTTTGTTAGCCTAAATTATATTTATATTTAAAAAAGACATTTAAAATAACATTTAAATGACAATCATGTGTCTGCTGATTACAATGACCCAAAGTATTCCAAAGCATTTTTTGTTAATTTGTTAATGTAGGTGTTTTTTACCTACCTGACAGTAATGAATAAAACATATTATTTCATCATCTAAGACTGACTTTTTAATCTTTAAATTTAAGAATTGTTTATGTCCGTTGTACTTAATAATTGTCAATCTTATAATAACCCGCAGTATACTAAAAACATACAATTCTGAGGTAGAATAAAACCTTTTTGTAGCATAACCTTTCTAAATGTTTGGCAATATTTTTTATAACATTTTCTTTCAAATATTTACATTGACATCTAAAATCAGAAAGAGGCTTTAAAAAAACAAGTCATAGATAATTTTGGGAATAGAGGTCACTCTCTTAGCCAAATGACAAATGGCATCTTCACAAAGTGATTTTGCTGATTTATGTCATATATCTATCAAAGATCATGAACACATGCCTGGAATCATGTAATTGTTGAGTAATACCTTTTGATGAATCAATATAGCATTATGTCTGCCACTCTTTCCTGCAAAACTGGCAATGTTAGACGGGGCTTATCACAATTCTACTCTACACTACATGCACTGCTCACAGATGTACAAGGTGAAGGTGTTCCTAATGCTGTCTTACCTGGCTGGGGCTCTCTGTCCCTGTCCTGGGCATTACTCTGCAGAGTCCCAGGTGAGCACGCCCATGTGCACGTTGGGAGCAGTTCCACTGGTTCACACACCAGCCTGGAGAAGCACCTTCTCTGCGTGGCAGCAGGTACACCTTGGGGAGCAGGTGATTTATTGCTGGGACGCAGTAAATTATCAATAAGAAAACTCTTCCCAGAATTGCCAAATCCAGGATGATGTGATGAAGAAGCGGCCATTACGTCCCGATCTCCCCCTTCCTCATGAATTCACTCTTCCTCAGTCAGATCCAGAGCCTTTTGCAAAGTTCTCCCCAACCACTGGCATTTTTCTGAAAGACCAACAGGGTAAAACTTCATTAAAAAGCAGAAGGAAAACAATAACTCCTTCCCCTCTTTTGCCCATGGGTGCCCGTAGCTTTGCTCTGATTGGCTGAGCAACTCCAGTGTGATTGTGAAAGAAGATAAGAGTAAGGCCTTTCTGGTGGACAGAAGGTGGGACCACTTCATTCATTATGTCAAAGCAGCCATTAAATGATAGACACTGGAGACAATGGACTCCTGACCAAAGTTTAACTTGCACACCAAACAGAGTCCTGGAGCAGTAAATAGTTGTGTCTTTTTCAGAGGCACCTATTGAAAAGCCCAGGAGGTGTCAGCCTACAAAACCCAGTGTGGATCGCAGACTATCTGCGTGCTAGAAATGTTTTCTATTCTAATCCAAATGAATCTTTTAATTTTCATAACAGTATGAAAGGCTACATTTTGACAAATTATTAAATTATCATAATATTATTTGATATTAAATTATATTACTTCTAAAGGGAAAATATGAATAAGTCAACATTTACTTTCGCTAACATTGAATTTACCTTTTCTGGTCGCAAAATTTTTATAAAAAATGTGTATCCCAGTTAACCCCATGCATGAATATTACTATTATGAGAATTTATGCACACGACAGGTCATCGCTGATATCAGCTATCCACTGTGAACCCTCACTGCCTGTAACGTGCAGCAGTGTGGAGACTGAGGGAGCTGTCAAGAATGCATCCCAAGCATGAACTGAATTAGTCCAGTCTGAGCACTATAATAACAAAATGCCATTGATATGTTTTTTTATTATTATTTCACCACCATAACAGAAATTTCAGATTTTCTGTTTTCCTTCCAGGCTGAAACACTGTGCATACGTGAAGACACTAATCTCTCATGTTTTCCACATTTCCCATGCATAGCATTATAACAATAATAGCATTTCCCAGGTGCTATTAGAATGATTTGCAGTTTGTGCTGTAAATTTCAGAGTTTGATGAACTGTAACAAAATTATGTGTAGCCACGTTTTTTGTGAATGGTTGTGTTGCTGAGAAAAACCTCAAGCCAGAGTGCAAGAGAACTTAAACAATGGCAAGACAGAGGCGACTGCTTCACATTACACTGCTTCACATTACACTGCTTCACATTACACTGCTTCATATTACAATGCTTCACATTACACTGCTTCATATTACACTGCTTCACATTACACTGCTTCACATTACACCTCATCACATTACACTGCATCACATTACACTGCTTCATATTACATAGGTTCACATTACACTGCTTCATATTATACTGTTTCACATTACACTGCTTCACATTACACTGCTTCACATTACACTGCATCACATTACACTGCATCATATTACACTGCTTCACATTACACTGCATCACATTACACTGCTTCACATTACACTGCATCACATTACACTGCTTCACATTACACTGCATCACATTACACTGCTTCACATTACACTGCATCACATTACACTGCTTCATATTACACTGCATCACATTACACTGCTTCAGATTACAGTGGCTTGTAAGCTCCCTGTTCTTAAGTGCAGTGGAGACCAGTTCATGTGAATCCTTCATTTAAGACAGCGTCCTTTGAGCAGGACCAGGGTCTCCAGCAGGGCAAACGTGATCAGAACAAGTGCTGGCCCACACTAAACAGGCATGTCCCGGTGCAAGGGGTGCTGGGGGATTCTGTGGGGTAAAACATCACCTCATGCTGGGCATGGTAATCGGCCCAGACAGCCAGGCCCTTTGTGCCGTGGTCACCGAGCCAAAGGGCGCTTGTAATCAAATTTGCAGTTTTATCCCCCTCGCTGGTGGAGGCCCTGCCGTCTGCTGATGAATATGTAATGCGTTTACGGTTAACTACGAGGAGCTGCTTTGATGATCGGCTTTTGTGTGGGTTACCAGCGCAGGGTTACCTTATGACTGCTAGGGTGAAGGATAGAGAAGTCTTTAGATCACACTGTGTGTCTATCGGTCTCAGCTCTGGGCTGTACAAGAGGAAAGAGCACAGCCACTGTAGCGCAGTGTTAGATAGAAGTACAACACAGAGAGGTCAGCAGTTCCCTCGTTAATGGGAAATACATAAAGTAGGAAGGAGTTTGGAAATTATATGATGTTCACACATCAAAACACAAAAATATCCTCATGCAATAGCACATATCTATTTGTCACAATGCAAAATAAGGTGAAGGATCAACTTAAATGTGCATTCTGAACAATGCGAGTCATTCTGGACGTTTTCTCCATAGCCATTCTGGAATAATCATTTAGATTCTGTTATAATTACAATGTCTTTTAGTCCCAGTGTGCTCAATGAAATTATCCCTTAAAATTAGACCAACGTCTCACATTCCTTTCCAGCCTCATGCCAGACATCAAGTGTCTCTCAATCACTTCCATTGCAAATGCCTTTCCCAAACAGCCATGCTGGAATTGTTGTCCCATTATGATCTTTAGGCTCTTAAACGTTGGCTCATGTGAATCCATTTGAAGTCCTTTGCCCATTTTTCCAGATGAATGAAAGAAAATCGGAGGCTTCATAGAAGAGCCATAAAAAGCCGACTAAGATCCACTCCTCAATCGGCCAGCTGTGAGAGGTCTCCCTCCCTTTTACTCTCCCAGACCCCTTAAAGACAGAATACTCTCAATAGCTTCCCCCCCCACTCACACTTCATATTGTCAATGGTGGGCCAGACTCCATGAATTAGAAGGAACAATGTTGCTAAGCTTGGCACAGAGGCAGCTTTTTGTAGCGCAGTACGGAAGTTTCTAATGTGTTCCCTCTCCATTGTGTCTATGGAGTCATAATGAGGTAGCAAAGGAGAATGAATTGTGGCAACTCTGTTCACATTTGCTAGCAAAGAAATAGTCACTCACTCACACACACTCACTCACTCTCACTCTCTCACACACACACACACACAAAGGTCTGTAGTTTGAGAGCCTCAGTGAGACAGCACAGAAAGAGAATCAAACTCAGACCGACAAAAACAAGTGGTATGAGTTATGTAAGAAATGAGAAATACACGCAGGGAAATTACTTGCATTGGAATCATTAATATGGGCAGCATACCAGACAAACAGTATTTTCTTTTATGAATGTTTGTTTAGAATGTGCAACTATTAATAATTATGTGCTTTACAAACAATTTTATAAATAATTAATGATCACCACTGATCCTTCCCAAAAGGAATTAGTGAGTTAACAAACTCACTTAATATTAATAATGTTAATATTCTCACTGCTCACAGTCACAGTTATCAGGCCCATTGTCACTGCAGTATAGCCTACATTGTTAAACTTTCCTTTCCATGAGAAATTAAACAGAAAAAGAATCTATTCCAAGATTAGATTTATTATATCCTTTTGACAAACACTGAAAGAAACACCCAAAAAGACAAACATAAATACAACGGTATTTTGAATATAGATTTTCTTTACAAATCATTTAACTCTAGACTCTTTATGTACAAAATTCAGTGCATTACATTTCTATGTGCTTACGAAGCTGTGTGAGATGCCCGCTTGACCAGTAGGAGAGAAACCAAGACCAGTAAGAGCCAGCTCCACCAACATCTCTTACTTGATCTCACATTCAAACACCAGTTCACATGGTAGTATTTAACATTTTACCATACGTCGTTATATTCTCACACCTTTGGTCTTTCTTTACACATGGGCTTTTGTAAAGGAGAGTTCTCTGTTGTCAGGCGCTCAGCACTTGTAATGTTTCCATTTGCGCGTGGCGGACGCGATGTGAAGATCTTTCTTCAGCCAGGGGAACAGGTTGGTGAGAAGCACCGTGCCGTCGGCCTGCGCCCTGCCGGTTATGAAGTACAGCTGCGCCCTGCCGGGCCGGACCAGCGTGTGGGCGCACCGCAGGTTAACGAGCAGCCACTGCTGCAGCAGGTTGGCGGTGTCGTAGGGGAGCAGCGGGCCCCGCACGACCAAGTCCACCGTCCCTTCCACCTCCAGCTCCGGCTGCGCCGAGGCCAGGCGACGGCGGAAAAGTTTGGCTTTGACCGCTACACAAAATACACAAAAAGACAAAAAATTAGACACAAAAATGAGTCACGTGTGACATGGTGGTTTTGTTTGCATGTTTAACTAGCCTAGCTATGCCTCTAGTGGCAAAAAAAACCCTAATTAATCGGACATTTTCCCGAACAATCGAATTTTGTTCACCTGCAAAAACAGAAGGCTTTATATGGGTTCCTTATAAGATTATAATGGTTTTGGTTGCTGTTTCTTACCGAAGTCACTGAGGCAGAGAGCGTCCAGGACTGTCTTCAGAGAAGGCAGCTCCTCTACTGTGGGACAGGTCTGGCAGACAGCCTGGGGCAAATCTATAAAACGAAAGATATGATTGTAATAATTTGGAACAGTTTGAACCATAAAAAATGTATACAATAAATAAATACATTTCAGCACTATTGCGGCTGTAGGCGCCAATACCATACACTTTGTTATTGGTTTAGGCTTTTCCCCTAGCAGAGACGGTGTAAGATAGGCAGGACACTGACCTTTAGAGAAACTGCTTATATGTTTGGGCATTGGGGTTAGACACATGTCCTCCTGGGGAGGGAAGCGGTTGCAGTCCAGAGCTTCAGGCCACATGCGGCCGTGACAGGCCAAGACAGGGGCACAGCTGTCCCTCACGGCCTCGCAGAGACTACGGCACGGCTGGATAAACCTGCACACAAGGCGGAGATGTTTACTCAGAGAGAAGGACTGAGAAAGGAGACTGTAGAACAGGAAAGATGGACATGGGGTTTTAAAGAAATATTAATATAGAGAGAAAAGGATTTTAAAAGACTGATGCTTTTCTGGAGGAGAGCAGGTATGCGGAAGACTTACGTGTCCAGGCAGACAGGAGCAATGAGGGAGCACACAAAGGCCTGGGCTTGCGGATGGCATCCGGTCTGCAGGAGGGATCTCCAGTCCTCAGAGCGAGGCACCACCTCCTTCTCCAGGCTGATGTCCCCCAAGAGGTTGGGCAGCCTCATCTCTGAGTAGCCCACATCGTGGCACACGCTTAGCTGGCGTGGAATGGCCACACAGCGGGTTGACTGACCCAGGTCGAAGGCACCGATCTGGGCCACAAGAGACAAGGCGACCAGGGCGGAGATGAGAGCCATGTAGTTCCAGAGGGTGGAGAAAATGGTCCTGTCAGACAGAAGGAGGTCCAGTCACGGGCAAAGCTGGTTGAATACTTGTGAGTGAATGGGATGTCCTGTTTATATACACATGGAGCAGAGCCAGGCAGGGCTGTTATCAACGACCTATCAAAGAGGCGTAGACGACGTGCTAAGCAGGAGATAACTACATGCAGACGCAGGGAGGGGGACAGAAGGGAGGGGACATTAAACAAACGGGGGACTTGGTCCCTGTGTCCATGAAATGATGCCCACTGTCTGGAGATGCCTGAACAATTTAGTATGAGGTTTTAAAAAAGCATCTTTCTCCTTTTAAAACCAAAATTTACACATTATGTCAGAGATTTTGCAGAGATGGTTAAAGCATCCATGGAATGATGAGTAATGAATTAGAATGACAGAAATCTTTCATTGGGTTTTTACAAATGGATTTTTTTAGATGGTGTTTTATGATTGATGTATTTATCATATCGGTTTGCAGACTAAGTTATTTTTTTCTTGGGGGGGTGTCGCTGTATTAAAAATGAACATGTGCTGAAGACATGAATACAGAAGCTTGGCCAATACATTTAACACAAAGAGAAACAGCCATTTAACAAGAAATTTAACAAGAAATGGCTGTAGCATTTTTGAAAATGTTTAAAATCTTTCATTCCCAAAACCCCTGCAATTTTGAGCACTTTACTTATTTGAAATGCCATATATCTCAGGTGTAGAATAAAAGCTTTGTAAGTGTTGGAGAGAGGGGGCTGGTGGACAGACAGGCAGTCTCCTAACTGATGACAGCTTCTCTGTCTCCCCATGTTAATTTGAGCTTCCCCAACCCAAGAGACTTCATCATACAGTCTCCCATTAGGGCAGCCCTGTCTGCAGTCTACCTGCCCGCTTGGTCACCTTTGATCTGCCTAAACGGGGAGCCATTGATATTTAAATGCTGAACGATACACCACGCAGCTACCATGTCCTCACTATAGTCTTTTTAGTGTTTTATGGAGTGGTTTCTCAAGCGTGGTGGCGTTATTCAATGTCCAAGTCTTCGGCATTGGCCTATTATCTAGCCAAGATATTTATCGATTAGTATCTCCAGCTCAGTGTGTGGACTTAAAGCTTGTGCATGTATTTATAGGTTCTTGCATAAAATGGTCAAATTTCCACATGTCCCTGATGTACAAATATACTCGTAGTTATTACCCATCACTGAACCAAAAGATATTTACTGGTTCATTTCTTTAATTTACATTGAACATTTTGCAGATAGATGCAAAATGTTGCAGATAGATGCATAACTTTGGATGGACTGTTGAAAAATTACAGCAAATTTAAATGTGTTTGTGCAACAGGTGCCTGCAGTAGAGATCTTTCTCCTTTCCAGAATCTACCCCAAAAGGCTCAGTGGTCTTATCACACAATTATATTAAACATCTCCCGATATATACTTGACTGTCTCACAGTGAACAGATGTACATCAAGCTTCTTGTAGCCAGAGATCTCCAACTTCAAGCGGTCATCTATACGAGAACTAGATCACTAGCTCATACTCTGAGGCCTCATCCATGCAGAAAATACTGATGCACCCAAAAAATACAGTGTTAAGGCACTCAGGGAGAGACATCAACGTCATTATCAGAATGATCTCAGTGGTTATTATTTGAACTGCGTGAGACTGGACTGTGGACGCTGGTCTTGCTGCCATATGCTTTTTCCCAGTCCAGCAGCCCCTTCTAGTCTCCCGTCCTGTCCCCCCCGGCCCCAGTCTCCATGGCCCCCTTTACTACCCTGGCTCAAGCTTGTGTAGACGGCAGTTAGCAAGGGGACCTAACTGAGCAATTAGAGATACAGGCCCATTTAAAAGAACAATAGGGCCCATACGTTCAAACAAACCACCCCCTCCTCTCACCCCAATACCCCCAAGAGGCATGTTTTTCTATCTAATGGTTCTCCTGCCCCTTTTTATGCCTGTGTTGCTGCAGTAAGTTACTAATGGGCCTCATAGCAGTATCTTTCTGTCAAATGTCTTCTAGGTCTTTTAGAAATGACATCTTAAGTAGGTGCAGGCCTTGTTTTTATGCACATTCTGGATTCAGCCAGCAGCTGTCAGATTAAGCGGGAAAATTAAGAATCAGAATTCTGCAAAGAACCAGGATTAAGAGCCGATGTAAATACCATTGTGTTCCTTCAACATCACCCCAATCCCACTCTGGCTGGCTTCACATATACTAGCATGAAGCAGCATGAAGAGAACACTCAGGACACATCAGAACATGGATACATGCATTTGCACTTACATTCCCTCTACTTGAACGAACACGAAATAGGTCTCTCGTGACAACACAAGTGTGCACAAGCTCATAGACCCTTCCTCACACTCCCGTCAGACTAGGGTTTAAGACAGCTCACTGGCACCATAGTCATACATCAAAGAGCATGTAGACATGTAGCCAGACAAACTGATAAATGCAGTCTCCACTCATTACTGCCCATTCTGACAGCATCCACACATTCATGCAATATAATACTTCCTTCAGTTCAGACACCAAGCTTTAGACCCAAGTCCGGTAACCTTTCTTTGAGATGTGACCGCTCAACTGTGTTTTTGGCCAGGGAATGTGTTGAATAGGACCTCACATCTTGCAAATTAGCTAAGAAGTGAATGTTTCTCCTTATTCATTTGCTATTTTCAACGTTTTGAAAGTTTGTCTCACTACCTAATGAAGGAAGGTTTGTTCACATCGACACCACAAAAGAGTTGTTGGCACTCAATTGTCACATCCAGACTCCACAAGGGAGACGTTGCCCCGCCCAGACAGCACTGTCTGCAAGTCACAGACTCCCAGACTGCTCAGAACTCTCAAACAGGAGACACACACACACTTTTATGGATTAAACCAGACATGTGGCTTGTTTTAAAAAAAAAAGGTTAGGAAATTCAGAGTAAAATCCACATTATTTTACAAGATTTCACCTACATTTTATGATGATTTAATACATAGAAACTATACATCATTCTATATACCTGCAACAGTCATACAATAGTGCAAATATGAACTTTGTTCTGCAGATTGTTGCGAATAAGAAGGTGAAAGGGGACAGTATCATGTAACTGTTCTTTTATTTTGCACACATAGTACTTGGCAAAGATTACAACAATTCCAGGCCAAACATCTGCTGGACATCTTCATTCCTCCTTATCAGATGCAGGCCTACAGGGGTAAAGACAAACGTACAGTAGATCATAATCTAGCATGTGCTTTCCATTACCTACTCAACAACCCTGAGAAAATGATACGATAATCAGTACCACTGTATAGACACTGAAGCTTACTCACAAAATCATAAATTAAGCTTGACCAAGACGGTGCATGTTGTTAAAGAGGTGTACTGTAACCTCCAACAGTACGAACGTGCAAAAGCTTTTGTGATTGGACAGTGAGAGTGATCCACCTATGAGCTGCTCTGAGGGAGACGGGTGGGTCACAGCCAAGGAACGCCCCATTCTCATGTGTGTACTGCAGCAGCGCATGAAAACATGGGTCCTGTAAGACAAAAGCACTGGTCAAAACACTACAAAACAATGCCAGTCAAATCAAGTAACGTCTGATCCGCCCCCGACGAATGACTTTCATATAGGGCAGCCATGCAAAAGGTCCCGCCCCCCCTTTTCTTTTCCCTTCTGATTACCACATAACGATGGTTCCAAGGCAGGGTTACCTTAACCAGTATGTGTGGGTTGCCAACAACGACGAGAAGAGCTTTGGGACGAGTGATTGCCACATTGAAGCGTTTGGGGTTGGACAGGAAGCCCAGACAACTCTGCAGGTCATTGCTTGGTAGATCCTCGTTGGAACGCACCTAAGAGGTTCAAACCTGCTTTAGAAACATCTTCAGCACACTCTCCTGGCCTGATCAAAAAGCATGGTGCTAAACAGAATTAAAACATCCCTAGTGCATAACCTGCAGCTTTGAGCAGCGTCTATACTACACATGGATTAGTCCAGAGTAGATGAAGCAGCCTACCGTGGACAGGATGATGACCAGGAATTCCTGCCCTTGGAACTCTTCCACAGAGCCCACCTTAATGTCGGCAAGCCCCACCCTGTGTAGAAGCACTCTGATCTTCTCCACCTGACCCCACGATCAGACAAAATCACACACGTCACAACGTTAAACCACTGACGGGTGAAGTGGACCACACCAATTTGTTTTGTTTCCATAGCATCTGTCAAGGGGTGGGATGTGTTAGGCACACAGTCAGTTTTTGAAGTCTGTTGGATGCAGGAAAATTGGGCAAGAATCTGAACAATATCAGGCAGGTGGGTTTAACCACGACCGCTCAGTGTACACACACATCAATATCACGGAAAAAGTGAGTGACCTGTTTTTTGTACGGGGCAATGATGCCAATGTCGGCAGCTGGTATGGGGTTGTAGAGTCTCTTGGCGAGCTGGCAACAGTAGAACATGACCTGCACTGCTTCTGCAGGGTTAAACCAGGATGGGTTACTGCCCTCCCTCATCTCCGTACCCTGCAGGAGGGAGAACGTCATGGCCACAGACTCATTTTAGGACTCCACTGGACACAGTTCTACATGACTGCGGCCCGAGATTAATCCACCATCCATTCTGACCACAAATGTTAAAACCCAAACACGAATACTTAATGTATTTACTAAGGTAAGCAATCCCATACCCCCCCCCCCCCTCTTGAATACAGAAAGATTAATAGGAACAAAATCACTGTACCCTGACTCCATGGAAGATGAGTGGGAAGCCCTTGGTGGGAAGATGGCTCCAGTGACACAGGGAGTCCACCACGGCTCTCTGTGAGCGGACGCACAGCTCCCCCCCATAGAACAGCCGGGACGGTAGAGCCAACAGAACTTCATGTGAGCGGTAGTTATACACCAGCTTAGTGACCTGAGGAACAGGTCACGAAAAGAACAGCTCATGAGGAGAAGAGACAAATCTGTACTACAACCAGTAGAAAGATAAACAACTAGATTACATAATTGGACAGTAATGGATATTTGCACTTTTGTCCTATTAATCAAATATTTAAGGTGGTAAGGACCACTGGTTTAGAACAGAGAGCCAATTTCTCCTTCACCAATAAGGGATTGTAGCCCTTCTCACTCCGGGAGTACAGTGGGGTGGCCATTAGCCTCTCGAGCAGAGACACTCCAAGTCCAAACGCTTCAGCTGGCTTGGACTTCACTACCGGTCCCAGCTGGTGAGGGTCTCCAGCCAGGACAATCTGGAGAGGACAAGGGGTGGTGAGGAAAGGGAGAGCAGTGAGAAAAAACCCAGCATGCCTTGCAGTTTGATCGGACAACGAGTAGCCTAACCTGGCCTGTCTTCTCCGACAGCAGGCCTAGGGGAATCAGACACTCTGGCTCAGTGGCCTGACCAGATTCATCCACAAAGACATGAGTGAAATGGCCAACACTGAGGAATGAACACACACGCACACGCACACGCACACACACACACACACAGTGTGGGTCTTATGCCTTCAACAATAATTAAAAGCTACATCCATTACATCATATGTGGTACGGCTAATAAATGCTGAAAACCCAAGTCTTTCATAAACCACTGATCAGTGTTGAGACAAACGAGGCGTACAACTTTAAACATGAGCCCTCACCGCAAGCCGATCTGGTAAAGCATCCCAGAACTGGAGCAGGTGCTGACCACAATCCGGTGAAAAGAGGCGTTGCGTACATCCTCCCCAGCACGAGAGTACTGACGTAGCACCTCTGGAATGGACTGTGGAGAGAGCAAACGTCCAAGAAATTGTTTTGAAGATCAAACCAGGACATTATGTGGTTGGTCAGACAACCACTGTATTGCTCCGCATATGGAATGTACAACCAAGTACAATTAAGAATTGTTGAAAACACTGCAGTACCTCCTCCTGTCTGCAGGTGGCATTGACACGCGCCAGGCTGGCTGTGTGCAGATAGCCAGTGTTGTGTAGACGAACACAGATAAGGTCTGCGGCGCTGTTAGAGGGAGTACACACCAGCACACGGCTCCCAGGAACACGGTGGTACACCTGCTAACACATCCTAGGTTAATACGACCACGGATGAAGACTTACATTTTGGTCCATTTCTGAGCATTAAAGGTACCAGAACCTGGAGTATGGCCTCGATCAGTGTGATCGTTTTGCCTGTGCCTGGAGGACCAAACAGTATGTAGGGAGTGGGACGACAGTCTCCCCTGAGGATGTGTTTGACTGCTTCCTTCTGGGCGGGGTTCAGGTCATCATTAAAGAACCGGCCCGGTCTCGGGATGGGCTTAGTAGTCACTTGCAAATCTGACGAGCAAAACAACCAATGATGTGTATCAGTTTGGAGCGCCACCTCCCCCCTTATAGGTGTTACAAAAGGTGCCGATACAAATCTGCAAAAGTGACTAAACGCACAACCAGAACCTCCATACTCAGAAAGGGCCTACCTGTTCTGGTCTGCGTAGCCACAGAGATCATGTCTGTTGTCAGAGTCGGTGGTCTGCCCCCGTTCTTACACGTCGGCTGTCGAATATAAATGCAGCTTTTATGTAGACATGCTAATCACTGGCACAAAAGTCTCGATTAGGTTTGATCATAATCTGGCTGGCGTTGGCAAAGCCAAACGTTGCTCCAGCAACATTGCAGCACTGAGAAGCAAATAATATGTCTACACTTATTTCTGTACTTTCTAATTGCTTTAATTCTGTTGTTCCTCTTTTATAAATGGCGAACTATAATAACTTTAGAACATATTGCCTTTTTAGATATGTGCACTTAAACCCAGTGAAGAATCAGTCAACGCCAACATGGCAAATGTTATAAATGTTTTTGGGTCAGCTGGATGTTCCAGGCCAATTCAGCATCTCCAGATTTATTCTTGCTGTGTCACAGATAAAACATTCAATGAGGACAGGCATTTATAAGGAAGAGAAGTAAAGTGTCCCCCCCCCCCCCCCCCCCCCCCCCCCCCCCCACACACACACACACCCCCCTACCTACCTCTTGGTCTTCTCTGGTAGGCTCATCTTGATCCCCGTTGGAGGGGTGTTCAGTGCCCCACTGTCCGGTCCACACCGGGCTTTGTAGCTGCACAACACTGGGGAAGAGAACTAAACCCGCAGCACGAACAACCCAGAAATCACTGTCTGGGTTTCACACACAAAGAAAGGCTAAAAGAGGCATGTAGAAGAAACACCAGCTCACCATTCTCTCCAAAGTGTTTCACCTGTTCCAGAGCACAGTGGCACCTCCTCATGGGCAGCCTGCGTTCGGAGGAGACATGTTTATTATACACGTGAACGCTCACACTCTCTGCCAGCTTCCAAATAACAGCCAACCCCAACAGCTGCACCACACAGCTCCACGAC
Source organism: Brachyhypopomus gauderio (assembly GCF_052324685.1). Classification (NCBI taxonomy): domain Eukaryota; kingdom Metazoa; phylum Chordata; class Actinopteri; order Gymnotiformes; family Hypopomidae; genus Brachyhypopomus; species Brachyhypopomus gauderio. The sequence goes on along the minus strand of NC_135215.1, from coordinate 32,024,911 downwards.
TGGTTCAACAAGCACCTGTTGTATGTAAACTCCACGTCCAGAGGCTCCCCCAGGTAGCACTTGTGAAACTCCGCGTTCACCCGCAAACTCACGTCCTCCTCGCTGATCTACAGGCATCAGGCAGCAGTATCAGAATGTGAGATTCCAACGGGAATTAAAAGTCTCGGAGCCAAAAATAAAACTCAAACTCTCTGATTTCAAAATAAAAGCGAAGCACCTCGGTCACGTAGCCGATATACTCCACTACTATCCCACCGATGCAGGGCTTCTTCAGAACCACTTTGTCTCCTGCACACAGGAGCACACGGACAAACGGTTTCAGCATAAAACTGGGATTACGAGTCAGACGAAATTCTGTAATCAAAAGAAGCGAGTACGCTCACCTATGAAGAGGGCGGGCCTTCCCTCGCTAAGACCAGGCACCTCCAGGTGCAGGTGTACCGCTCCCTTCCTGAGGAGGGCGCCATTGATACTGAACTCCCTGAGCTCTCTCTCAGCCTGCAGCTCCTCCAGCCACAATAGGGCGGAGAATCGAGCAGACATGGACGATAAAGACAGGGGCTTGGGGGAATAAAAGGATACATTTGATAAAGAGCTTATTCCTCAGAGTTCAGAGATTTTTTTTTTTAGCTGCGGTAACCTACAAACCACACATAAGCACACCCTCCCCACCAAGAAAACCTCCGGCCTAAGTGATGGCGCACCTCCCCGAGAGCAGGCTGAACAACAAGCACGTCCTTCTGGCCCTCCACGCACGCCCTGAGAGCCTGTGGCACCTGGTAGGTCCCCAGGAAGTTAGGCAGATGACGTTTCACAAGCCTGCAATTTAAAACAGGAGAATATCGTTCATCTAGCCTCCTTGAAAATGAAATGAGGGAGTCAGAGAAACAACATTTGTGAAGGAGTAGATTTAGGATTATCCACACCTTTAAAACACATCTACCTGCGCTCATATATTTGTGAAGACCTACTTGAGTGGAGGTGCAGGAGCCATGACCGTGACCACTTGAGCAGGTTGCTGGGATGAGGGTAGTGACTGTGCTGGGCTGTAGGGGGCGCTGGGTTTCAACAGACTCTCCTCAGCACTCCTCACCTCAACCTCCAGGCGCCGCCCGATGGTGAAAGAGGAGAAGTGCAACAGGAGCAGCTCTGCACACCGACCAAGACTCCTGTGAAGAGGACACCAAGTTATAGCAGCCACTTCACTACCAGTGATGTCAGTAACGCGTTACTTAGTAACGCTTTACTCAAATCTTACCACATTTTTCAGTAACGAGTAATATAACGAGTTACTATTTCCGGTCCAGTAATCAGATTAAAGTTACTTATTCAAGTAACTGCGTTACTATTTTAATTTTCCTTATAAAAATATATTTTTTATATTTTTGCTTTCTTCTTGGCTCAGTTATACTTTTGCGTCTGACCGTAGCGCTCAACTCCGGCACGATGCGCATGAACCTGTGAGAACGCGAGCGCGTTCACGTCATTCTGTGTAGTGTTGTCTGTAACGATATGTGGTAGTGTAAAGAAATACCCCTCAAAAACAGGGGAAGGAACAATTTACCTGAAGAATTTTAATGTTGCATTGTGTTTCAGGGTTGAAAAGTGCTGGAATTTTGGCTAACTTGAAATTGTAATTGTATTTCGTTTCACAACAAATAGCCGTCTGACTGAATAGTTCGCTTGTATTACGTTTACAAATAATACAACAGCAGCAACACAAATGTAATGTCAGGAGATACATTGTTACCGTTAAAAATGCACTTCCAATAAAGTGAGTATTGGAAAAATTCATTTTGTTGCTGAATGTAGGCCCAACTACTAAAGTAACTTGTAATCTAACGTAGTTACTTTTAAAAACAAGTAATATGTAATGTAACTAAGTTACTTTTTAAAGGAGTAATCACATTACTTTTTCAAGGTAACTAAGCCATCACTGTTCACTACACACATGAATATGAGAATTAGAAAGCAAAGGCAGGCCAGTTTAACCTTCTCAAGGTCGTTTTACTGTATTAATGAGAGAACAAAGAAATAAGTTATCTGTGGAAGCCCAGACAGATTCACTGGGCAACTAAAGTATTTACTTTCACTTTTACATGTCTAAATGCTGGGGAGGGAAGGAAAACGGCAGTACAGTTCAGCTGACTTGTGTCTGAAATGAAGAACAGGAGAGTTCACCGCCATTCAATTCGTTCCTTCACTTACTTAGCCCGACAGCTCACGGTGATGGACAGCTTCTCTCCTGGTACGATCTCCACATTTCTCTCCGTTTTCTCCTCAGCATCCATCTCTCCGTTATCCTTGACCTCACTATGTTTATCTACCTTAACGTGACCGTCACTGCATTCTCCGGGTTCCTCCGCAGGCCCGACCCTGCCTACATCCTGCCCCTCGTTGGAGCTACAGGAGGAAGGTGTGAAAGGGGTGGTCTGTTTGATGGTTTGCTGGAGCCTACAGTTTGCCTCAGTATTGGAGATAGCAGAAGGTGGTACAGGGCCTAGAGTAAACTGCTCTTCAGAGTCCCAGAGAGCAAATTCACAATACTTCAGTGTGTGGGTCTCCAAGCCTGTATTGCTATATGAGAAAACAAGGAAAACAGAATTTTTGAAGTGAGAACTATAAGCAATAACTAAACAAAACATGCCATTACCTCAGTTCAGATGTCTTATTTACACTCACCGGCCACTTTATTAGCTACACCTGTCCAACTGCTCATTAACAAAAATGTCAAATCAATCACATGGCAGCAACTCATTTAGGCATATAGACATGGCCAAGACGATCTGCTGCAGTTCAAACAGAGCATCAGAATGGGGAAGAAAGGTGATTTAAGTGACTTGAACAGGACATGGTTGTTGGTGCCAGATGGGCTGGTCTGAGTATTTCAGAAACTGCTGATCTACTGGGATTTTCACACGCAAGCATCTCTAGGGTTTACAGAGAACAGTCTGAAAATGAGAAAATATCCAGTGAGCGGCGGTTCTGTGGGCGCAAATGTTGTTGATGCCAGAGGTCAGAGGAGAATGGCCAGACTGGTTCGAGCTGATAGAAATACAGCAGTAACTCAAATAACCAATCGTAACAACCGAGGCATGCAGAAGAGCAGATCTGAACGCACAACATGTCAAACCTTGAGGTGGATGAGCTACAGCAGCAGAAGACCACACCGGGTGCCACTCCTGTCAGCTAAGAACAGGAAACTGAGGCTACAATTCGCACAAGCTCAGATTGATTGGAAACAGAAGATTGGAAAAACGTTGCCTGGTCTGATGAGTCTCGATTTCTGTTGTGACTTTCAGATGATAGCGTCAGAATTTGGATCAAAAACATGAAAGAATGGATCAATCCTGCTTTGTATCAATGGTTCAGGCTGGTGGTGCAATGAATATTTTCCTGGCACACTTTGGGCCTATTAGTACCAATTGAGCATCATGTCAACACCACAGCCTACCCGAGTATTGTTGCTGACCATGTCCATCCCTTTATGACCACAGTGTACTCATCTTCTGATGGCTACTTCCAGCAGGATAACTCCCTATGTCAAAGTGTGAATCATCTCAGACTGGTTTCTTGAACACCACAATGAGTTTACTGTACCCAAATGGCCTCCACAGTCACCAGATCTCAATCCAATAGAGCACCTTTGGGATGTGGTGGAACGAGAGATTCACATCATGGATGTGCAGCCGACAAATCTGCAGCAACTGCGTGACGCTATCATGTCAATATGGACCAGACTCTCTGAGGAATGTTTCCAGTACCTTGTTGAATCTATACCATGAATTATTAAGGCAGTTCTAAAGGCAAAAGGGGGTCCAAGCCAGTGCTAGCAAGGTGTACCTAATAAAGTGGCCGGTGAGTGTATGTAATAATTTTTTTTTTTACTCACTGAACCCAGATCAGCAGCTCACTGCTCTCCCCAAGCAGCAGAGTTCCAAACTGGGTTTCTTTACTGACCACCAGTCCCCCCTTATTCTCCAGCAGGGTCTGAATCTCAGCCTCAGGAAAGACCGGCACCATCGCGTTCAGGCTACACAAAGTAAGGAAAATGTGTGGGACAATAAAAATTCACATTCAAACTTTCCTGGATAAATGCCCCAATGAAAGCTTGGTGAGCAGATGGTGTGTGTGTGTGTGTGTGAACGAGAGACCTGCCTGTGTTCCATGGGAGCCATGCAGAGGGCTCTCCAGCTGTAGAATGACTGGCTACTCTCCACTACAACAACACGCACTACATCTCCTGGTGTGGGTCTATACCCAGCAGGCAGCAACAGGGAGTCCAGACTGAAAAACACACTGTCTTCCACAACCCCATTTCTACCAAACACACTTGACACACACACCTGCAACAGATGGAGAGAAAGATGCATCACCGTAACTTATTTTTCTTTTTTAGGCGCATGGGGTGAATATAATACCACTGCATGAATATGTGTTGATAAATTATCCAACATTATCCTACATCTTTCATTATGTAAAATAACTAAACAGTATTAAAAAAATCTTCATTAAAAAAAATAAAATAAAAAAAATAATTAAAAAACCACCAATATGGATAAACCCGAACTAATGTAAAACCCAAGAGATGAAAAAACCGTACCTGAAGTGAAAGACAGAAAAAGACAGGTGATGGCAAACAGAACACCTAAATGAGAGTGTGTGAGAGACTCACATGGTCCATTCGCTGGTACCGTAGTGGCCTGACGCTTTCAGCCTGACTGTTCCATTCTGTTGGGCTGATGAAGTAGTTTGCCTGAACCCAGTCACCTTTCATGGGTTCAAAACCTGAACACGGAAGACGACGCAAAGACAAATCTGTTATACATACAATGTGCACCATTATTTGTACATTAGTAAAAGTTACTTTACCTTCAGACAAGGCTGATCTAGGAAAATAGGTTGTTTGATTTATAAAGCCTCCATCTTTGTCACATGAGGTTACAGTTCCAATCAGAGGTCTGAGCTTGTCAGGGTCCAACTGACACGAGGCCTTCCCCCCCTCCTCCCAAGCATCCATCGCCTTCTCGACCTTGAGCAAAGAACACCACCAATTACAGTCTGGAATTACACCATTGGAACAAACCAAAATATTTAAAATATTAATCAGAATATACACATGAAAGCTGATACAGCATTATTTCAACGTCCAACAGTGTTTTACACTTCACAAAAAAATGTTTAATAATACTTGACCTAACAGCTTAATGCAAAGCTGGCTACTCTGTTAGTTGTAGCCTACCAACACGCATTTTAATAGTGTGTGCGCCTCTAGGGAGCCACCTCCACCCAGTGGACCTCGATTATCCCCCCCGTAAAGATGTGCATGAAGCAGGCAACACTTGCCCTCAGCGCCCTCCACCCTCCGCCGGCTCCGTCTCGCACGGCGAGTGTGTGGACGTGGTCTCCCACGGACAGCGGCACGCCGCCGAGCACCTCGGCGGGGGTGAAGCACACGGAGTGATCGACCAGCCCGTAGTCCTCACACAGGTGGGTCACAATGCCCCCTCGCACCTGGCGAAGTTCCTCCACACCTATCCAGGTGAAACAAACAAATAGCCGGCCAGCGATGTGCCTGAAGCAATAGCTCAAGTGATGACTTATGGACTATTCAGTTTTGTATTAGCGAGATGTGGGGTGTATTAAGGACACATATTTAACTGTGAAATATTACTACTCTTCAGCGAGACCACGTCGATGTTCAGAAATCGATTAATCGGACAACTTACCGCCGCCGTAAATGCCCTCATCCTCGTCTTCTACAGTCCTCCATAGCGGCGAGAGCAACTTGGATATCAAAAACTGTACAGCTGTCACCATTTCTACCAAAGGACGATCGAGATGATTAAACGGATTAAGACATTCGTTATCTAATTACGCTGCACACAACTCAGAAAATTAACCGTTTACCCGGTTAATCGGGATAACGAAGTTAGCCGACTACTTACCTCAGCTAGGATAGATCACTTAACGAGCTGAAGCAGCGCTCGACGTCTAAAAGATAACATATGTTATTTAAAGTGTTAATTGCTTAGCAAAAAATATATAAAAAAGTACACGAAATCACACAAAATTCAATAGTTACTGACTTGGTCGCCAACTAGCCAACACGTGGTGGTTAGTTCACTTCTCCCTGCCAAATATCAGCTGGAAACAGTCCAAAACAGCTAATAGTTATTATAAACAATATTACTAAACTAGATAGTAATACAACAAGGGAACTCACGCTTTTATTTTCGGTGAGAAATGTAATACAACGCAATAAAAGACTAAATGTACCGTCTCGTTTCGAGACGAAGACAATTATTAAAAAAAAAACCGTCCCCAGTTCAAATAACGTGGCGTTAATTAAGATCACTAGCACACGTCACACCTTCACTTGTGCACAAAGACAAATCACATAGAAATACCCTGAACATAAAATAAGCATGAGAACGAACTCTCTAAACAAACTTATATGGATAAACAACTAAGATATGTCATGTTATCCAAAATAAAGTAAACTTAAAAGGTTGGTTGAAAGCTAAAGTAAACCATTGTTCTAAAGTTCATTTGACTGTCTTGGGTTCTAATCAGCAGCCAATAAAATACTGTATCATAATTAGAATAGGCATCTTGGCAAAATAACAAGACAAGCCATTGGTCCTGACCCATGACCTGACTCAAGCCAGTTATGGGCCCAGTTAGAGAATAGCAAACCCCTCCACTATCACTTTGATTCTTCAAGACAAAATTGTAGACGAGGGGGATCATTTGTTGAAATGGCCATCAGTTCTGTGGCCAGATATCTTTACTTATCTGAATGAGGAACCTAGCATCACTCAAAGCATAACACAAAATGTCAGATATCATGACATATGCAGATTTTTTCCCCTGAAGTCACATAGTCAATCCACATACCCAGACACAAGAACACAATACCTATATGATGTGTAGGTGAGCGGTTCATTCTTGATTCCTGATATGCTCCTCTGCCCAGCTAGGTTCATGTTGTCAACGTTACAAGTACAGATACAACTTGTTGTAAGGTGCACTGTGCTGCCAGTGGATTGGTTTAATTACTATGCATCCATAAACACAAGTGTATAGAAAAAATATATAGGGTCAGACCATTTAACTCTTTATACATACTCAAGAATATTTTAAAGTAAATTCTAAATTGAACTGGAAGCCAGGGCAGACCTGACAAAACTGATGTGCTCAAACTTTCTGGCTCTTGTGAGGACTGGTGCATTCTGTACAATTTGTTTATTTAACCTCTTTGTACTGTCAATAACTCAGTTTCACTGCATTATGTTTTATTAGCCAGAATTTTTAAAGATTTTATTGCTGTTTTGGGGGCAATATTGCCTTACTGCTTTTAACCATATAACTCACTGTCTGTTGTATAAGAGAAGTCAAACCTTGCTGCATTACTACGATCTGGAAAGCATGTTGTGTGGTGTTAAATCTATTTAATTAGTTTTAGTTCTTTTTAAAATGAATCTTGAAGAGGCTTAGACATAAGTGTTTCAGAGGGAAAATGTGGAATGCTCCTTTAATGCAGACCTAATTGTATGGCAAAGTCTTATTTTTCATGTACGTGTAATGCTGTGTGTGGACCTCGTTACTTGTACCACGGAATAAGTTGAGTTATATAGATACGGGTGGGCATGTTTGGCAGTCATAGTCCTGTGGTAGAGAACTGGTCTTGTGACCGGAGTGTCGTGGGTTTGATTCCCAGGCCTGAGTCCATGACTGAGGTGCCCTTGAGCAAGGCACCTAACCCCAACTGCTCCCTGGGTGCTGGGCTAGGGCTGCCCACCACTTTGGGCACGTGTGCACCACAGCCCCCTAGTAATCACTAGTGTGTGTGTGTGTGTGTGTTCTAAATGCACAGATGGTTAAATGCGGAGGACAAATTTAGATTGCGGTGAAAAAAATCACATTTGACAAAACTAGCACATTTCACGTTTGAAAATACTGTAGATTAGTACTAATCTCTGAAACATCCAGGCCACTAGGTGTCAGTATAATTGGTGAAAAATAATGCTTAAGAAAATGACTTTATTTTTAGTAGTCGGAAAGGTTCGACTAAGAACAAATAAATAAGACACTTAAAATAAAAAATCTATATATGTTATATAAAAATGAGAAAAGTAAAAAAAGAATCATCTCAATATATAAGCAAGCCCACCCGCGCTTCTTTTAAAATTAAATTACTTGTTATTGACACTCGTTATTTGTTTGATAAGATACCGAGATTGTCGAAGGTTAATGGTGAATGTATTTAGTAAATATAAGTATTAATGTCAGGTTGGTGTGGTGGGGATCCTGAGGCGTGTGAGGTCTTTTGTTGCTCCAAGTCCACCACTCTTACGCGCTCGTTTGCCCCTCCTCACCACCCCGTATTTGCCCCGCGTTTAAAAGGGTGGCGGGAAGCGCTGGAGACGACTTCTTTGAATCCGTGTCGGGGAAGGACCGGCGACGACTTCTTTTTACCACTAACCCCCCTCCGCATTCGGGACGGTAACCGCCAGAAGACGCGTTAATACGGGAGCGAGATGGTCCGGACGAAGGCCGACAGTGTCCCCGCCACCTACCGTAAAGGTAAACGGGAGTAACGGCCGTCGCCGTGTCGTCGGTGCACTGTTGGGGCCTCGCGCCAGCTAACGTTACTTAGCGTGTTAGTTGAGGTACTTTTCGTTTCCATAATAATATAACTGCATTTATATATATTTTATTTATAAAAAACAGGTTTTCGTTCTCTTAGTATAGGTTTACGTCTAGATTTAGTAGAAAGCGTAGGTTGTATGGTAATAAGTGTATGTGAGGTTATATATGGGTGTATAAGTGTAGGTTAGCTAGCCGCTACAGTACCTCAGTCTCCCGCCCATTGGTGTTAACTGGTTAGCTAGGCTAGGCTAGCTGCCCGGTGTCTAGATGACATCCAAGGGGGGAAAATAAAACATAATAAGCTAGATTGGCTCCTTTTTGTGTTTTTAAAGTCACTGGATCACAGGCTGGGTGTTTTTATTTTTTTAAATATATTTTGTGTATTCATAAGTGTAAGCAGTAAGCGGGGATACTGAGGTAATCGAACAGTAGATGGACTTTTTCTAGAAGTTAGCATGTTTTTTTTTTTTTTTTTTTTTTTTTTTTTTGGTCTAGCTACCCGTCTGTTAGTTGAATATTATTCTCCGTTTTTGCCGTGCAGACATTGAATTAGAGTAAATATTGTGTTTATTGCCTAACTAGTGTATATAATGTAGATAAGTGAGGGAACACTCGACGTTATTTACAGGGGGAAATGGCGCCAGCATTGATTGCTGCAGCCTTTCCGGAGTTGGGTGGTAAAGTTTAATTTTACAGCTTTAGTTGAACGGCTGAACCGGTGGAGGGATGATGGTAAAACTAACCCGAGTGTCTGGTTTTAGCGGTCGCTGCTTCGGCGCCTAGGAAGTCGCTTGGCGCCTCCAGTTCCGCCAATGCCTCAGGATGCAGCAGCTCTCAAGCAGGAACCCCTGGTTTGTTCAACGCTTCATTTTGTTCACCAGAAAGCTACTCTACATTATCATTTCCTTTACCTATACCTTGTCCAATGCATAAGAATAAAAAAATGATTTTTAATATTGTAAGTGCAAGTGTCTAAGTGTTTTCAACCATGGTTATAGAGGAAGCGATTGAATGTAATTATTAAACACTTTTTTTGTTATGCATGTGGTCGCAAGTATTCTCGTTTTCCGTTTTAGCGAAAAATAAATATGCTGGCGGGAACCCCGTGTGTCCACGTCCCACCCCGACATGGCAGAAGGGCATAGGGGACTTCTTTGGTGGCCCTGGCAGGAAGCCGGAGAAGGAGAACCTGCATCCAGTATCTGATGGGGAGGAAGCCGGGGGCAGCGGAGTGTCTAAAATGCCCAGAAAGTAAGTTCTGGGGGCACTGGTCAAGAACATTTGTCACCTAGGTTGTTTTGGTTGTGTTTTTTTTTTAATCTCTGGTGTTTGCTAAGAATCAAATGTCTCCAGCTATGTGTTATACTTTTTTTTCAGATCCAGACCGCTCCCAGAAGACGATGATGAATAATTCTCATTTTGATTAATGTTTTAATTAATGTTTCCATTTCGACAAGGAATAGCCTGAATTTGTAGTGTAAATCTATGTAAATAATTTTTTTCATTTTTGTATAGAAGTTTAATAAACTCTTTTTCAAGAATTGGGGCTTCTGGCTGATCCTTAAAAAAACGTGGAAATGTCCCATCAGTTTGACATGTATTTAGTCACGTCTGTAAAATCAAGCCAGAGTCGACCCCGCTGGTAGATGAGAGACTTGGCTGAATGGGAGTCTTAAAACGGGTTGCACTGCAACATAAACACAGAACTACGGGGGGAAACTACGTGTTCAGTCCTGAACTTGAGTAGATCTACCGCAACGACGAGTAACTGGTGTACTACGTCCCGCCCTCCATCCCCAAGCGTGTGGAAGCAGGTTCGCCAACTTGGGTGGCGTTGTGTAGGAGGACTTTTATTTTGTAATGACCTCGTGACCCGGATGAGATTCTCTCCCCTAGGCGGTGGTGTTCCGGTGTTGTGGAGCCCATTGACAGGAGACTAAAGGAAAGGTTGATACTCTCGTCTAGTCAAAGGAGAAACATTTATATCACATCCACTTCAGGACGACGACTAGAGTCGCACCGCGCTCGGATATGAAATGATAAAAACGTTCTTCGTTTTTTAAGAGTAAGTTTTTTCTTTCTTTCCAAAGCAACACAGCTGGCAGTAGTTTCATATCAGCCCTAGTTTTGCTAGCTAGCTAGGCTAACTCAAGCTCGCGCTCCAGCTAGCACAGTAGCTAACCGGCTAACTGCTGGTTTTGGTACTTTTGGCTGTAATTCCGATCAACTAAGCAGACTTAAGATACGCAAGAAACACTGTGGCGTAGAGTGTTTGTTTTTTAACCACTGAAATGTGCCCGACTGGCTGGACGAGGCGCTCCTGAACACGTACAGTCGTGTGTGTGTGTGGCTGCACAATAAAGTCGTGTTGAAGTGGGTGGTGGTACCGTTGGGCTGTAGTGTGTGGAAGAACGTGTGTGGTAACGAGTCCCTGCGCCTTGTACACGCTCCTCTCTTTAGATGAGCGCTTTAAAATGTCATCACTCTTATGTAGTTTCACCCCCCTGTGGTGTTCATGTGAGGGCAATTCAGTATTCACCAGTAAATGCCTGCGAAATTAAATGGGGTTTTTTGTCCTACTTGGCTCCTGTAGTTGTTGGGTTTGTCGTTTTGTGTGTGTTTCACTTTCCTGGGTTTCAGCCTAGCGAGGTTGGATTGTGCAGTCGTGGCTGTAGCTGTGTGTGTGGGGTGGATTGTATACATTTTAGGTGACATACGTGATGTTGATTCACATTGACCAAAGACACCCTGCTAGGTTTTGTAGAATGACCTGGTCATCTAACTTCATGACATGGTGGTGTCACTAGTCACTGTTGAGACCTTAAGGTCTTAATGTTATGATGCCTTTGGGGAAACGTGTTCTTTTACCACACACTGTTTGCTTTTAAAGGCTTCATGTAGCTGACAAATATCTACCTGTTTTCAAACCCGTTCGCCTAAACATACAACTACGTTTAGACCTAGTGACACCTTTTCACTACATAAGGCTAGTAAATGAAGAAAACTGATTCTATCAGTGGGATCATGTGGTCAGGTATGAACTAAATCTGTTCTCTCAGCTGGTTTGCCATTGAAATGACCTAAAGCTCCCTGTGATTGGAGCCCAGGCTGAACCTTTTAAAGGTTTGAATAATACATGATCTCTCCCAGATTGAGTGTCTGTGTCTTATATGATCTGTGGGCTGTGCAGCGGTGTGCTGCATGGCGGCCGCGTGGCATGGCTTATTTACCACTTCTGATCAATGGCTCTGAGAATAGCTCTGCATCGCTGCTCGCCAAGCTGACTAATGCATGCGTTCCACAGCCAGACATAGAAAACCTAGACTCAACAGCCTCAGCGTTCTCCTGTTAATTTGGGTGAATTAAAAAAAAAAAAACATTTTTAGTTAGGATGCAGTATTACTGAATCCCTGCAATATATATTACGCCACTCCAGTAAAATCTTTAATCTGTTTCTCAACATTTTTATAGCTGAGGAGTGATATCCCTCAGTTTAAGTTTGTGGTAGCTAGTTATAAAAATAATGCAGTGCTGGGACCTTCTGCACCTCTTTAGAAGGACTGGAGATGAAGCCTAACATGATTCCTGCATGTAAATGTGTGGACATATAGAAAACTGGTCTAATTTGAATTATTTGTACCAACCAGCATGTTGCAATAGAGGCCTGTGCCTGCTTTTGTAAGAGGGAGGAGGAATGGCCCATACTGGTTTATTGAGTTGGGATCCACGGATGATGGTTTAATAATCTGCCATGAATTATTTACACCGGGCATAATGTACTGTACATGTTAGGCATGGCTGAATATTTGAAAGGTATTAAATATACATGGTCAACATGTTAATAATAAAGTATGTTTTGTGGTGTTCGTTGGAATATGGATATACGCATCAAAGTGTGACGGACACTGTTGTGTTTTGAGCAGTGGTTAGTGTATTGTGGGTAACCGTTCTCCCCTGGTACACCGACGTTCAATCTCCTATCCAGGGAGGATTCAGTCATCCAGGGTATGACTGAAATTTAAGTCCCTCTGGATAAGAGCATTTATTAAATGCATAAATCCATACATGTACTTTTAGAGTCAATTCTTATTGTTTGCTTAAAAGATTTGCTTGAGTTTAAAGAACAAATTGCACTTCAAAAGTTAAGACTTGCAGTGTTTCCGCAGGGCATGTTGTTTGACTCCTCACCATATCAAGAAAACGTAACTAACATGTATCTTCTTGATAATGTCATTAATGGTTATATATAGAACAGAGCTTGGCTTGTTGTAGCTGAATGAGTAACAAGATTGCTTAAAATGAATTGACATTCTTCGTAACTGAAAAACTCCTACGTGTGTAGCCAGAATGTAGTTTCTGTGAAAGCTAAAAGTACCAAGCAGAAATTGCCATGAAGATTCGCTCATTATTGAAAATGTACAATATACTAACTAATAACTTAATTCAAAACCAATCATCCTGTTCATTAGCTGCTATATCTGATAAATAAATAGCCTACATTTGTAACATATTGGATGAACACAAAAACATGCCAGCCTGCTGATGGTCTAACACCAGAAGAATATAATGATAGTAATTCCGAAATTCATTCAGTCTTTAGGTTAACAGAGGGAATTCTTTAAAAAATGCATTTAAAAGCTGCCACGTGTTGCCTTATGTGAATGATGTTTGACTCCCTGTATGCTTTTAAAAACCTGAAAGTTCTCTTGGCTCAGTTCAGTCAGAAAGTTTGATTGCTCTGTCCTCTCAGTGCTAATATGGATAAAATGTGATATATCTGTCTTATATCATGGATGAGTCCTGTATGAAAATTGTCATCATTTTCTGATTCACAGTGAATCAGACCGATGGTGGGGGAAAGTTCCCACTGGTCTTTTATTTTTTCAACTTAAATGCATATCCGTTGTTTCTAACTATTGGAAGGGACACAGACAACATTAGTGAGAAATGATCTATAATGTGCCTCCACTTCACAGTGTACTACAGTACACACTCCACCATCTTAACCGGAAGTGAAATGTCCCTCACTACGCGTATCTCTTGACTGGTTTCCACATTCCTCGCAGCTGTTTTAGTCATTTTTTGCACATTCGATGTACCACATGGACTGTAACCTGATAGGTCTCCTTATTGTATATGCAAGGAGAGCACCTGGGGTAGGCAGCTGTGTGCAGGCGCTGGTGGGCGGTGTTGGGGACCAGGTGGGCGGTGTTGGGGACCAGGTGGGCGGTGTTGGGGACCAGGTGGGCGGTGTTGGGGACCAGGTGGGCGGTGTTGGGGACCAGCGGGACCCTGCTAGTGCTCTTCATTCTAATCTGGCTCCTTTCAGTTTGCAGGTTAAAAATGATAAATCATTAAAAAAAAAACACGTAATTTTCTCCTGTACGCAGGTCAGCAGCACCCAGTCCTCTGTGCCATAATGCAGTGCCAGCACTAATAGAGGGGCTGGCGTGTGGTTCCTGAACGCCTCGTCCCATGCCTGCAGTCCCGGGCTGAGGTGCTCTCCTAGGGGCTGTGCTGACCCACTCAGTGCCCGGAGCCATGGAGCACGCTCGGGACAAGGACGTCGAGCGGCCGGTCCGGTGCGGCAAGCCCACACAGGGGCGGGGCACACACTCTCGGCCTTCTGGGTCCGGGTCTTCCGGGGTGTTGATGGTAGGGCCCAACTTCCGCGTGGGGAAGAAGATTGGGTGTGGAAACTTTGGGGAGCTGAAGCTTGGTGAGTGTTACCACTTCAGAGTCAAAATGGAGCATGTCATTATTATGTAGTTGTGTCCTCTGTAGCGTTACTGTGGCCGTGAAGCGTGGCTCGTCGGACATGATACTGTCAGGAGAACCTGTTGGTGATCTTCAGACGAGCTTTATCACTGATGTCCCTGTGAAAGAACTTACTTGCTGTCGGAAGGGGAACTTATGGAGTTTAACTAAATTCTACTTTATATACTCTACCCATAATATATAGAACAGCAAAAACATGAGCAAGAATATTAATTCAGATACACTGATCAAATATATTTAGTAGAATTGTTGATCAAATTGAATCTTATTTTTGAAAACCAATAGAGTATTTCATGTCTTTTAGATGTTCTACTAAAAAGAAAATAACATGCTTTGTGTTGAGCCTTTTAAACGTACTAGTGGAAAAGTTTACAAATGAATGGGATTATTATTATCTCTATTATTTTAGGTAAAAACCTTTACACCAATGAATATGTGGCAATAAAACTGGTAAGTAGTACAGCAATATGCTTTTTCCTATAGTGCTAAATAAATCTCTTTAAACCTTTAAACATGGATTCAGAAGACTACATGTGATTTAATTGTAGAGGTTTTGTGGCTCTGTCTGCTTTGTTAGCCTTTCATGTTGAGTGTTAAATGGGGGAAAAGTTCTTGTTCCCTGCTTCCCGAGTAACTGTTGTTGAGCTGTACATGTAACCATACATGTAACCATACATGTAACCCTCTTGTGTTGTCCCTGCTGTGTAAACCTGCTGCCTCCCCCTTATGTCATACAGGAGCCTGTGAAGTCCAGGGCACCACAACTACATCTGGAGTACCGGTTCTACAAAACACTGGGCAGCACAGGTAACCAGTCTCTCTCCCTCTCCTTCTCTTTCTCTCTCCCTCTTCTTCCCTCTTTCTTTCTCCCCTCCCTCTGCCTGCCTCAATTTTTTATGAACCCCCACTCAAAGTCAAGTTATGTCATGTTTGTTCTACATCTCATCTTATTTAGCGTTTTCCTTCGTTTCCCCACATTAAACACTTGGCTGAACCAGAGGTGTGAGCTGGATGTAATCAGAGTGTATCCAGTGACATAATGATAGTGTTTCTAGGTGAATTCCTTAGGTGAAACTGTTTTCTTGGAACTTTTATGTAACACACACGCACACACACACACACTCTTTCTTCCGGTCTGTCACCTTTGCGCTGACACTCTTGCATGCAAACATACACAACATGTTTTGCAAACACAGGTGCTAAACCCTCTTCCTCTATTGGTGTTGACACACGCTCCCTGTGCTGATATGTGTTTGTTAATGGTGGTGTACATGTATGTGTGTGTGCATACACAAGTGTGCACATCGACTTGGTTTAATATTGTTGTTTGTACTGCGTGATATCAAATGGCCCTTTGCAGGAGTGGGCCGTGTCTGTCTGTGGGATGTAGTGTAGTGTCCTCACAGAGTGTCTTATCATTTGAGGCCGACACTGGGAGATTGTAGTGCTGTTCCTGCTGCAGTGAACAGGAAGCCCGGTCAAGCAAAGGAAGTTTAGTTTGTTGCGATGGTTTGTTCTGTGAAATGCAGCTCCTCCACATCAGTACATTTCAAGCCTTCGTTGGTCTGTAATGGCTGTATGCGTTGAGCAGATCACTAAAATGTAATTGCCAAAAGGCACCAAGCAAGTTTGTTTTGGACTGCAGTCAGTTCTTGGTTAAATAACGTGCTGAAAATGATGCTAAACGGCTAGCACAGACTTCTTACAGCAACAGACGTTTTGTCTTTGTCTGATCAGCTCTGAAGACGTGGAGGAAGTGTGTAAGAAGTGCAACGTCTAGCTCTGCTGTTGATAGTGTAATAGTGTTTGATGCCTTCACCTGGTAATATACAAAGCTGCTAACACATAAAGAATAACATATGCTAGCGCAGATATTTCACCTCTACCAAGAAAACTGTAATTTGTTTTACTGCACCAAAAAACCCTTCTGGTATTAGCATTGAGGGTGTAACATAAATCAAAGTCCTGTTAATGGGATGCTGTAAGGTGTTTAGCAGTTGAATAGTTGGCCTTCTTACCTTTGCTTATTATAACCTAGCTCCTTATTTGTAATGCTTACCAAGTAGAGATGGCGATGGTGTCCTCTGTGCTAATCTGTTAAAGATGAATCACCTGCCATGCATGAGAGGTATAAGGTGGAAAGAACAAAATTAATCAGGATTGGTACCTAAACAATTCCAGCGATACTGAGTGTACAAGTAGACTGGACTCGTAGGGGAAGACGATGGCATTGGAAGAGAGAGAGAGAGAGAGAGAGTGAGAGAGAGCGCGCGCGCATTATTTCCTGAGTGCAAGGAATGTAGTTGCTCGCAGTGAAGACTGAGCCCACTGTCAGCACTGCTCAGTTTAACATCTCTGTTTATTTGTCTATATCTCCAGCCCTCCTCTCCGCCTGTCTCCCCACTCCTCCTCGTTTCTCCCCTGTTGCTTGTGAAATGCTCTGTGCGCCAGGGCTGATCTATGATCAGTGGGGTTACGGTTCAGGGAGGCCAGTGGGATGGGTTTTTTTTTTCTTGTGTGTCTCTAGCATCCCTCCCTCCATTTTCTGTATTGCAGGGCAGAACGGTAATCCCAGTGGTGGATTGTGTACATTTAGACCAGTCTTCTTATGTAGGTGCTGACTATGCTGACGTATTTGTCTGTCTGTCTCTGTCACAGTCATCCAGGGAGACGGCTAACATACACACTTCCTCCCTAACTGCTGTTCTGTTTGGGTCAGGGGTAGCCTGTTGAAACCTAGTTCCTTTTTGTGTTTGGAGGATTAGATTCTCGAGCACTCGGATCCTTGACAGGCATTTGAACGTGGAGTCTTTAAATGTTCTCTCTCCCGATAACAGCAAATCTAACGTGCCATTGCAATACAATGTAGCAGGGCTTACTGCACTACGTAATTCCAGAAAGTGGAGGTGTAGTTATTCAGCATAAAGACGTGCCGATTGGGTTGAAGATGGTGTAGGATGACTTACATAATTCTGTTGTTTCCAGCATTCTTCACGCTGCACTTGTGATTCACGAATGCCTGGTAAAGGCTCCTGGGCGGTTAATGTCCTGGTGGGGGTTGCTGACACTGGAGATGTCTTGTGAAAACGTGTAAAACAATGAGTCAGCATTTAAGAGTGATTTATTTGTTTGTGTGTATGTATATGGGTGGGTGTGTGTGTGTTTGTATCCATGTTCATGCATGTATTTTGTGTGAATCTGATTGATGCTCTAGGCTATTGCATGGCGGAGAGTGGAACAACCACACTCGGGCTCTCCTGGCATGCATCGCTCGTTTTAAAGAGGGCAGGTTCCCTTCAGCACGGACGGGGCTTAGAATAGACATTCAGCTCTTTTTGTTCATTTGTGTCCTGAATGTGTAACACACAGGCTAAAAAAACCTTTTCCATTCAGTTCATTGTTGCTGATAACAACAGAGTCTAAACACTTTGTGTAAGATTCTTTCAACTGACTATGCAGCCGTGGTGTTTGCAGAATACACAAGTTAGCAGCATCTTACACAGTCCTACATGTGGCCCCTACATGTGGAAACATCGTTTTGTGTCCTTCAGAAGCAGTTCAAATTCAGATGCTGTACGCTGCTAACTTCAGGCGTGTGTGTGTGTGTTCCTGCTCCTGTAGGCCTCTAGATGTACTCTGCTGGTTTCTCAAATTAATAGTAGACACACCTATGTGTGCGTGGGTGTGTTGAGGGCAAGCTGAGATGCTGCGCTGTTTATGTTCTCACTTAATTCATCCAGCCTGCATTGTAAAACAACGGGTGATCTCGAGTGCACACATAAACATGACGGACTGCTTGTGTCACAGGAATCTTTCTCTGGGCTTCTCTGAGTTATTCTCAGTCATTTAATGGTACCTTGAATAAGACTGTCACTGACTATATAGTCAGCTCAGTTTCTTTATTAGGACTCTCCCATTAGCTCGTGCTTTAGCTGCTGCTGTTTTCTCATTGAAATGGAAAGGGCCCTGGAAATAAATTACTGGAGTAATTAGTCCCATCCCAGTGCACTGGTGAACTGTGTAACATTGGCATGACTTTTGGAATGGACTAGGAGAAGAAATGCACCAGTTTCTGCCCAGAAATTAGGCTAGTGCTCAGGACTTTAGCCATGTGTTTAATGGACTGTGATGGTTAAGAAGCTTTTAAGAAAGTCGTCTTCCTTAAAACCGATTACTAGACCAATCGCTCAATTAACAGCTGCCAAATAAAATCCTTGTTAAAGTTCCACACTTTAAAATGGCTTTATTAATTAGTAATTAAAAGATAACTCAGTGTCTCACATACTCGCTCTCTCTTCACCTCTCCCCCCCTTCCCTTTCTCTCAGTGGAGGGTTTGCCACAGGTCTTTTACTTTGGCCCGTGTGGGAGGTACAACGCGATGGTCCTGGAGCTTCTGGGTCCCAGTCTGGAGGATTTGTTTGACCTATGCGACCGAACATTCTCCTTGAAGACGGTCCTCATGATTGCCATCCAACTGGTGAATATGGACTTTACTGTGACACAAGAAACAACATACTGTGTTTGGGGCAGTCATGGCCCTGTGGTAGGGAACTGGTCTCGTGACCGGAAGGTCGTGGGTTCGATTCCCAGACCTGAGGCCATGACTGAGGTGCCTAGTAATCACTAGTGTGTGTGTGTGCGTGTGTTAAAAGCGGAGGACAAATTTCGATTGCGGTGTAAAAAATCACAATTGACAAAATATAGCACATTTACATTTAAATACATCTTCTGTGCCACTTCTCTAATTTCATTAGTCCATGTACCAGTCCCTCCTTTATTATGTGTGTGTATTTTCCTGTTCACACTTGACCCATTTTGTGAGGGCTTTGCCCATTAACTGATTAATTGAATCATGTATGTGATTGTAGGGAAAACCTTTTCAAATAGTGATCTAAGATGAGCTTTTGCTTCACCTGTAATAAGTGAAGTCAGGATTTTAAGTTGTGAGGCTAATCAGAGTAACTCCTACCGTAGACACTATATCATTCAGGCGTGTTTGGATTGTGGTGTGGTTCCTGTGTGGTGGTTCTGTGTAGATAACCCGGATGGAGTACGTCCACTCCAAGAACCTTATCTACCGGGACGTGAAGCCGGAGAACTTCCTCATTGGTCGGCAGGGCAGTAAAAAGGAGCAGATTATCCACATCATCGACTTTGGGCTGGCGAAGGAGTACATCGACCCAGAGAGCAAAAAACACATACCTTACAGAGAACACAAGAGTCTCACCGGCACCGCACGCTACATGTCCATCAACACGCACTTGGGAAAAGGTACACACACCTGAGGGAAAGCGACCTTGCGACGTGCAGCACACAAGAGCACGAAGCAGGAGCTACAAGTGACACAAAACAACTGACGTGTGTCTGTGTATGGATTTATTTACTAGAGCAAAGTAGACGAGATGACCTAGAAGCACTTGGCCACATGTTTATGTACTTCCTGAGAGGCAGTCTGCCATGGCAGGGCCTGAAGGTGAGTGCCGATTCCCACATCACTGATTTGGTTTGTCAAAATCTAGTCGTGCAGGACTGAGAGAGATGAAGGAACCTTGTTGTTTGTTCGTTTTGGTCCACCAGGCAGATACATTGAAAGAGCGTTACCAGAAAATTGGAGACACCAAACGGAACACTCCCATTGAGGTTCTCTGTGAGAACTTCCCAGGTACCACAGGGCCATCCTGACTAGCATTTCACTACGTTTTCTTTTGCTCCAAGATTAATGTTGGGATCCATCTATATTGCATGCATAAATGATACAGCACTGCCTGGTTCAGTGACACCATCATGTAGTAAAAATATCACAATCTGGATTGTCACAGTAATGTTACATGTTGACATAATTAAATATTAACCTAACAAATGAAGCTTTAAAGAACATTAAAAAATTATGCTTTAGTATTATAGTTTCCAAGAGCCACTATTCGAGAGGATAAAAGTCTTTTTAGTTAAGAGTTATGGATTAATAATTTTTAAAAGGTCAGTACATAATGTAATGTCTGTTTTTCACCTTTAAAATACCTGTAATACATCAGGCCCAAGATCTGACTGAGAGTCCAAGGTGTTTAGGTTCTTTTATGATATTAAACTAATAAAAAATGTGCAAAAATGAATTTCAAATTGCAGTGCCAATATCGCGCTGTTCTATCGTCCATCCAGAATGGATCTCTGTAACGTGGCTGCAGGCATTTTTGTAATATACCTTTTCTTGCCCCCGTAGAGGAAGTGGCTACATATCTGCGTTATGTGCGGCGGCTAGATTTCTTTGAGAAGCCTGATTACGAATACCTAAGGACTCTCTTCACTGAACTCTTTGAGAGAAAAGGATATACGTTTGACTACACCTACGACTGGGTCGGCAGACAGATAGTGAGTATTTAC
The DNA here is from genome assembly GCF_052324685.1 of Brachyhypopomus gauderio. Taxonomy (NCBI): domain Eukaryota; kingdom Metazoa; phylum Chordata; class Actinopteri; order Gymnotiformes; family Hypopomidae; genus Brachyhypopomus; species Brachyhypopomus gauderio. Next base: position 32,004,099 of record NC_135215.1, on the reverse strand, counting down.
TGTATTGTTGGCCGTCTCTCTGAAGTTAGTCTTGCGTTTATTTAGACAGTAGATTGTTAGTTTTTGTGTTGAGGTGTTTTGGACAGTGGGCGGTTAGTTTTTGTATTGAAGTGTCCTGTTCGTCCTCCCCTAGCCAACACCGGTCGGGTCGGTACCTGTGGATTCAGGTGCGTCTGCCATCACCAGAGAGACCCACACCAACAGAGAGAGACCGTCACAACATCAACCACTGCGTAACCAGGTAAACTCAACCACTGCTCACTAGACCACCAAGATTCCTTTTGCTGAATAAAAATAAATATAATAGAAATAAATAGCCTGTGGCATCCTCTTGGCTCAGTTCGGACTGTTATCGCCTTGCTAGCTGCTGGAGAAGTAGAGAAAGATGATGAGAGTGAGACAACGAATGGTGGTATCAGAAAGACAACCCCAGAGAGCTAAATTAATTTCCATCATGGAGACGGTCCAGCTGCCCCTCCCCCCTTCCACCAGCAGCCCGACTGTGATCTGATTGGACCGGCTGCAGGGGACCTTCTTTGATTGGATAAACAATTGTGGTGCTACTCTGTCTATCCTGTGGCTGTACTGTCTGATCTCAGACTACTCATATAAACCACTGACATCACCCAGAGCCACACCTGGGCCTGCATTCATAAAGCATCTAGAGTGCTGAGTGAGGGTCATTTATTTCTCCTGCACTACCGGCTCCAGTCATAGTGTAAGCTGGTCCAGAAACAGCACACCGAATGCAATGTTAACTGAATGTTATTCCATCATGTCCACCCAGAAGAAAACAGAGTGGAATGAAAAGAAACATGAATAGAGAGAGAGAGAGAGAGAGAGAGAGGCAAACACAGGAAATATGATGCTACGGGAGACTGTGTGGGAAAAGAAAATGACGCAAAGCACTCGTGGTTGAGCCATTGTGTTGGTGGGTCACTGCTAGCGTCTGCCCTGTGTCTCCACGTGCTTCATGCATGTCACCAGCAAGCAGACAGTCCGCCCGGACAGCCTCCCTTTTAGAACATGTGGTAAAGTGGTCAGAACGAGCATAGCCTTGGAATAGAAGAACCCACAAGAGATCACGGACGGCTCGTGGGTCGTGCGCTGCTTTGGTTTGATTGTAAGAGGCGTGTTGTGGAGTGGTGCTTGGGTTTCAGGCTTGAGCTAATGACTGAGTGGGTGCATGAGTCATACTGAATATTAGCCATTACTTTTTGAGTAAGCATTCATGAGCCGGCTCATGGCAGTAATGACGCGTCACTAGCTCATGCCTTCTCTGTTCTTTTCAAGAATAAAGTTACTTAAACTTTTCTTTTTTTTTTATGTGTGCGTGTGTGTACGTGCATGTTTTTTGTTTGTCCCCCCCCCCCCCCCTCCCCCCTCGCCTTCGTCTCATAACCACGCCCCTCCTGCCCCGTGACTAACCCGGCTCTGCCCTGTGCCCGTCACCCGTGTCGGTTTGTGTTCGGCGTGTGCGATGCATGGCTGCCTGTCTCTCCCCGCCCTCTCTCCCAACGTCCCGTTGCCCTGTTGCTTGGCGCGGGGCGGGGCGTTAGACACCTGGCTCGGAGCACAGGGGAGCGTGGGACGTCCAGCCTCACCGGCAGACCAACCCGTCCTACCTGAGCTCGTACCGGGCCGCGGACCGGCACGGCGGCTCCGCACAGGTACACGGGCCTCTGGATGCACCGCGCCTTCACCTCCTCCCCGCCACACCACAGCGCCCCCGCGGCCGGCGTGCACACCGAGCCTTTCTGCTTACGCGCTTTGATTTTGCCTCCTCGGACCGGGCTAAGCAGAAAGTTCTGTTTATTGGACCTGCTCCTGAGTGCATGGTACTGTTCTTCATGAGCAGGCTTGCGTTGTGTGCACACTGCATAAGTGATCCGTTACTTTATGCATTTTTTACGCTATTCATTTGTTGAGGATATTTTTTCATTTGATAACATTGCTTCCTAATGCGGTATCTTGGTCACGGTAACGTTAGGAAGGACGCGTGTCACCAACATCTTAAAGTGTGTCTTTTGTCATCATGTTAACTGCGATGATTTATGATTGGCCCACGACCTGTGTTATAGGTGATCAGCTCGACCAATGGGGAACTGAATGCAGATGAGCCTCTGGTAGCCCATTCCAATGCACCAATCACAACACAGGCAGACGTGGAAGTGGTAGATGAGGCCAAGTATGTCGTTTTTCCTCTTCCTGTGTCTGTACGTCGTAGAAACTGGTGCTGCAGTCTCTCCTTTCTGATATCATAGAGTCTCTCTTGTATGTCCCCGTTGTCCTCTGCATGTCTCCTACTGTCTTGCCTTTTGTGTGTGTGTGTGTGTGTGTGTGTGTGCGGTGTAGCATGTCTCATCACTTTGCCTGTTTGTGTGTACAGTATTAATTTCTATCTCTTTCTCTACGCTTTCTATAGCTGCGTGAAAATGCTCAACTTGTGGTGAGTCTCTCTTCCTCCGGTACTCTTCACACTCCCGTGACGGGCAGACGAGACTAAGTCTAGTACTGACCTACAGAGCACAGGACAGGCTCAGGTTCTGGGTCAGACAGTACAGTACAGCACACGGGGCTTCTCTTCTATAACCAGCTTTGGTTTGTTTAGCAAATGAACATACAGTACTGTGCAAAAGCTTTAGTGTGGAAAAGGAAAAATCTTGGAGAATTAGCCAAAGGTTTTCTGTGTATTTGGGCTCGGTCAGCAGATCCTTCTAAGTCTCCGTGTTATCATAGGCAGATGTGATGGTGTAGTGATTGGGGTTCTGGGGAGATGTAATCACTTCCAGGACTCCTTGTTCTTCTTTACTCAGAAGATGGTTCTTGGTGAGATTGGCTATATGTTTTGGGTTGTTGTCCTGCTGCAGAATACATTTGGAGCCAGTGAGACGTCTCCCTTCTCAGCATTGAGGGCGGCATTAAACTTTTTCCAAGTGCCCAACTACATTTGCTGAAATGCAGCTCCACGCTTCACTGTTGAACCTCCGTCACGCTTCACTGTTGAACCTCCGTCACGCTTCACTGTTGAACCTCCACCACGTTTCACTGTTGAACCTCCGCCACGCTTCACTGTTGAACCTCCGTCACGCTTCACTGTTGAACCTCCACCACGTTTCACTGTTGAACCTCCACCACGTTTCACTGTTGAACCTCCGCCACGCTTCACTGTTGAACCTCCACCACGTTTCACTGTTGAACCTCCACCACGCTTCACTGTTGAACCTCCACCACGTTTCACTGTTGAACCTCCACCACGCTTCACTGTTGAACCTCCACCACGTTTCACTGTTGAACCTCCGCCACGCTTCACTGTTGAACCTCCACCACGTTTCACTGTTGAACCTCCACCACGTTTCACTGTTGAACCTCCGCCACGCTTCACTGTTGAACCTCCACCACGCTTCACTGTTGAACCTCCACCACGCTTCACTGTTGAACCTCCACCACGTTTCACTGTTGAACCTCCGCCACGCTTCACTGTTGAACCTCCGTCACGCTTCACTGTTGAACCTCCGTCACGCTTCACTGTTGAACCTCCGCCACGCTTCACTGTTGAACCTCCACCACGCTTCACTGTTGAACCTCCACCACGTTTCACTGTTGAACCTCCGCCACGCTTCACTGTTGAACCTCCGCCACGCTTCACTGTTGAACCTCCGCCACGCTTCACTGTTGAACCTCCGCCACGCTTCACTGTTGAACCTCCGTCACTCTCCACTGTTGAACCTCCGCCACGCTTCACTGTTGAACCTCCGCCACGCTTCACTGTTGAACCTCCGCCACGATCCACTGTTGAACCTCCGCCACGCTTCACTGTTGAACCTCCGTCACGCTTCACTGTTGAACCTCCGTCACGCTCCACTGTTAAACCTCCGCCACGCTCCACTGTTGAACATCCGCCACGCTTCACTGTTGAACCTCCGTCACGCTTCACTGTTGAACCTCCGCCACGCTTCACTGTTGAACCTCCGTCACGCTCCACTGTTGAACCTCCGCCACGCTCCACTGTTGAACCTCCGCCACGCTTCACTGTTGAACCTCCGCCACGCTCCACTGTTGAACCTCCGTCATGTTTCACTGTTGAACCTCCGTCACGTTTCACTGTTGAACCTCCGCCACGCTTCACTGTTGAACCTCCGCCACGCTTCACTGTTGAACCTCCGCCACGCTTCACTGTTGAACCTCCGCCACGTTTCACTGTTGAACCTCCGCCACGTTTCACTGTTGAACCTCCGTCACGCTCCACTGTTGAACCTCCGCCACGTTTCACTGTTGAACCTCCACCACGTTTCACTGTTGAACCTCCGCCACGCTCCACTGTTGAACCTCCGCCACGCTTCACTGTTGAACCTCCGCCACGCTCCACTGTTGAACCTCCGTCACGTTTCACTGTTGAACCTCCGTCACGTTTCACTGTTGAACCTCCGTCACGTTTCACTGTTGAACCTCCGCCACGCTTCACTGTTGAACCTCCGCCACGTTTCACTGTTGAACCTCCGCCACGTTTCACTGTTGAACCTCCGTCACGCTCCACTGTTGAACCTCCGCCACGTTTCACTGTTGAACCTCCGCCACGCTTCACTGTTGAACCTCCGCCACGCTTCACTGTTGAACCTCCGCCACGCTCCACTGTTGAACCTCCGTCACGCTCCACTGTTGAACCTCCGTCACGCTCCACTGTTGAACCTCCGCCACGCTCCACTGTTGAACCTCCGCCACGCTTCACTGTTGAACCTCCGCCACGCTTCACTGTTGAACCTCCACCACTCTTCACTGTTACCTACAGACACTTGTTGTACAACTCTCCAGCCCTCCAGCAAACAAACTGCCTTCTGTTACAACATATAATTACAATTTTTGTCATGAAGGACAAAAAACTTCTAACTCCAGAGCAACTGCTGCTGTTTTTCTACACCCAAGTTCCTGTGTTTCCGTGCATAGTTGAGGGACTTGGCCCAGTTTCCACACCACGGGCATTTAGGCAGCGTCTTCTGTGAAGACCACTTATGGCCAGACCTCTCTGAACAGCAGAGGGGTGAACCTGGCACGGCTGGATGTCTCCCAGTCTTGAAGGAAGCAAACATGATGTGTCTCATCTGCTGCACTAAGATTCCCTGGACGATCACGGCGTCTGGAGACCCAGTCTGCTTTGAAGGTGTGGCCTGGGAGAGACCTTCATGAAGCAGCACAGCCGTCTTGTGTCTTGTTGCGCTGCTCAGTCTTGAATTGGTGTTTGATCTGTGACATTAAACCGTCTTCCACAGCCTCACTTTTGTAGCAGAATTTGGCTGTTCTGACCCTGTTCTCACAGAGTGAGTTTCAGCCTACATATAAAAAAAGATGATAACTAGATGATTATGCTGTCTTGAAGGCAAAGGGTGGTTATACCATATATTTATTTGACTGCATCCCTCTTTTGTTCATTCTCTTTGCATTTTGTTAATTGACAGAAATGAACTATTAGCACTCCTATTTTTGAAAGCATTTTTGCTTTACAGCATTTTCCACGCACACCTGTGTAAAACTTTTGCACAGTACTGTATATTATGAGAATGTAACGATGAGTCTTCAAAAACCAAAATACATTGGGTTTTTCTTTATTTAGCTCAAGCTGAAATTATTAATTCCAGGCTGTGCTAAACAACAGGCCATTTCTATGGCACTTTTGTTACGAGATGTTAATAAGGACCGTAGCCCAGTTCTGGACCTGGAAGGGTCCACCAGACCTGATCAGCAGGGCTCAGGCTCAAATTCGTCTCACATGCCGCTCGCTTGCGTTTCCAACAGCATGTCTGCGCCGACGCCCCCTCTCCTCTCACAAATATGCCCACATTGTCGCTGTCTTGTTGTCTGTGTTTGGTGTGTTTCTTGTCCAAAAACCCCATTGATGTCCTTTCATTTACGTTGGAGTGAGCGCTGTGTGTCGAGGGTCAGTATGTGTGGGTTCCCCACATGTGGACATAACGATGTGTGGTTTGATCTTCCTTCAGGTGCTGCTGCTTCTTCAAACGCAAGCGGAAGAAGAGTTCTCCTCGGCACAAATGAGTCCAAACCCTCTCCTTACTTTCCACTCCACTGCTGATGTGAGCCTCTCCAGGGAACCTGTTCACAGCTGGACCTTACAAGGCCAATACACACGCACCACAGTGGCTTATTGCCCTGCAACAACCCTAGACTCCAAAGACTGGCTCCTGACCATTCGGAGGCACCTGGACATGACTGTGTCTCGCCCCGTCTTCTCATCCTAATTTTCCTTTATTTATATTTTTTCCTGTGTTGATGTTTTCGTGGCGGTCTCTCCCCAAGAAGAGCTGGTCAACAGTGGGGAAAACCAACCCCGACTTCTGCAGTCACATTTACGGATGTTTTAGATATTCTAGTGTCATTTCCCTTAAACATTCAAACAGCTCTAGGGTCTTTCCCTCTCTACATCCTGGTATTATTTCTCTACATTTTCCCCATTGCTTTCGGACACAGTGGAGGTCATAACTTAGTCTGACCTAGACTGTCCACAGCACAATAAGCTTACACTCCATTTCCCAGTTTTATATGGCACTTTCTGTGCAATCTGAATATTAAACCTCCATGCCCTTCCATTATTGATTAAGCATCGTCTAAAACCTTAAAGTCAGCAATAGCAACACTTACACAGTGGAGTCCCCACATGATCAATCTTGAGTGTTTCGGGGGGCGTAGTCAGAACAGTGAAGCTCCCCTCCCAACACACCATGACAATCACCATTAGGGGAGTGTGTTACACTGGACATTATTGCATGTTAAAGTGCAATAGGTGCCATGCTGTTTTGTGCAAGTGTGTTACGCTTTTTCGGGTTTTGGTTTAGAGAGCTGACATCCTGAATGATTTCGTCCTTGTCCCTTAATATCAAAATCTGAAAGACTATTCCATATATTAAAGTATTTATCCTGAAGGTATTTGTGGCATGCAAAATGTTTGATTAGATAACCAAAAGCCATATTTCATGGAACTGTGTATTTAATCGTATTGTAGTTTGCATGATCCTCTTCATGGCTTCCCCCCAAATACGTTTTGCAGCAGGTGCATAAAAAGATTAACACAATTCAGCGTCACTCCTTGGCTTGAGACTGCATACCGCATTGTTAACTACTGCAATATAGAATCAGCGACTGAGTGTGCAATACCGTTTCCTGAATACATAAAGATTAACATTCTCCGTTTTCAGTATCACACGGTTTTCCATAGTGGCTCATATTTCGTGAAGATTACTGTTCCCCTATGGTTGTGTCTGTATGTGAGTGTGATTGCATGGTAGGGAGGAGGCAAATCCCCTCACTTGATTTCGGGGCTCTGCTCCTTTGCCCCCTGCTGGACTAACTGTGTAATGCCTTAATTAGACTGTCACTCAACAGAAATGCACTCACATCAGCCAGAAAGATCATTTTACATGGGTAAAGAACCCATTGTGTCACATCAGATAGACGACTCACTAGAGTTAACTTTGCACCAGACCGTCATTACTAGAGACTGCAAACAAGTCCAACCTTGGCAACACAAAAGTATTCCCATAATATAATTTTGATATACAAAAGCTACTGAGGCCCAAACTGCCACAGACATGGGGTGCTGGGGCATATATGAAGATGTCAGTGGACAATGTTTCATGTCGACCTTCCCTAAATAAAGGTGATGAAGAAAGGTTATGGTTTACCCTAAACACACCATGTTTTGTAAATCATTTTGAACTGTGTTGTGTTTCTGCTTTGGTCTTCAAATTTGTGTCTTAGAAATTCTGAAACCCTTCAATGGTGAGTACAAAATAAGTCAGAAGCAGTTGGGTTAGATTATAAGTACAATGATTTATTAAAACATAGACATAGATTAAACCCTTGAGATCTCCGTTACAAACACCCAAGTGTCTGTCACAGAGAGAGCCAATTCCCCATTCCGAACTCTCATCCTTTATACCCTTGATCATCAATACACACGGTGTCCACGAGGTGAACACACGGTTATTAACTAAATATGATTGGACAAAGTAAGGAGTGATTAACTCTGATTTGACAGATGCATATGATGCGTGCCCCCTCCCTGCTCAGCATCCTCGTGATGGCATGGCAGACTGAGTGTCGCCGTAGTCCTTTCCAAGCTGAGATTATGCGTCTCCAGCGAGGTCAGTTTAGGAACACCAGAGGAACATCAGATTAAATGTCCCAGACAGGCACACATAAACACATCTCTGAGGCCTACTGAAGCCACGAGAATGGCTTCAGTGCCATGATCAACACACGTATGTAAAAACCTTATTTCTAATGTGTTTAACGTATACTAAGAAAGCCTGATCTAAATGGAAATCACCAAATTTCCACCACATTTCCCTCCTTTTTGTCCTTTATGGACAAATTACATTGACTACAGACCACTCCAATACAGGCTTTCGATCGTAGCATAATTTCCAGGAAGTACATGGATGGTCAAACAATTCACACCTGATTACAAACAGAATACAACATTGGTCAATGAAGTTAATCAAACCAAATCATCATCATCATCATCATCATCAGTAAATGAATCAACATCAGGTGGTAGATTTGTAGCCTTGACATCTGTCCTCATCGTGAGGTCCTCAGGTTTTAGCGCCGTGTCTGCAGCCTGCAAGACACAACTCCTCAGAAGTGACAGCAAACAAGGCACACAGAAAACCATCAACAACAATCGCCATTGAGCTCCATCACCGGATGAGCAAGAGCACAGGGTTCATGGTGGGTGATCGTTGACCATTCTTGACAGCCGTTGTGCTTGGAGTGCGGGTCACGCCCTTACTGCACTTCCACCCACTCGACTGAGGCGCCCGAACACCCTCCTTTCACCCTACAGAAGCTGGGATGCTTCAGGACCGCTCTTCGTCTGCTCAGGTATTGGAACCTTCTTGCAATGGCTAGCGTGAATCCACGTTGCCCTCTCAGCCACCTTCACTGCTGTTGGGGTCGTCAGGAGGATCTGGAATGGGCCTCTCCACCTCTGTGCCCTCCAGTTCTTCCTCCTGAAGTCTTTCACAACCACCCAGTCTCCGGGTTTCAGGTTGTGTTGTAGACCTTCCCGTGGCTTAGGCAACGCCTCTTTCACTGCCCTGTGAACTTGTGACAAGACAGAGGACAAGTTTGCACAATAAATCAACATGGCATCATTGCACTCGCTCGTGGTGAGTGCAGAGGGTTGTTCTCTCCCGATGCCTGTATTTGACCGCCTGCCAAATAAGATCTCAAACCATCATGCATCCCCCCTGTTGACACATGATCATCATCGTGTGTCATACACCGGAAAACATGCTCCTAGGAAGGAACGGTTCGTTGTTTGGCCCAACCCAAGGCCCCCCCCCCGTTCCACCGCCCTCGCCCGCTGCCATTCAGACAACTCAGAGACGGCTGCTGTCTCCTGGAGCTCGCTAATCTCAGCTGTTGGGAAAACAATGGTGTTATCTACACGCTGAGTGTACATGGTGTCCAATTCCGTTAAAATGACTGCCCGTTCATTACCCATAATAAACAGAATCTTTATTGTCAGAATATATACATCACATTTACATACCGCTATTTGCTTCGGGACGAGAATGGCATCACGAAGTTCAGCAATTGATTTACGATGTGTGATCAACTTCCCCAATGAAGTGAGAACCCCCCTGTGTGTCCAGATAGCCCCGAAGTCGTGCACTACTTCAAAGGCATACCTGTTGCCTGTGCGAATCGCCACTGTTTTACCTAGAACCACTCAGCATGCCTGAGTCAGAGCCACCAATTCAGCTGCCTGCGCCGAATGGTGCCCTGACAGTGGTCCAGGTTCAACAGTGCTGTGTTGCGAAACCCCTGCATAACCCACACAGTTTTCCTCTGTAGCTGGATTACGTGATGCCGATCCGTCCACAAATAGCTCCAGACCTCCCTCAGGTCTGGCATTGGGGAATAGATCTCAGTCACCGCTTATCATCTGCTGTTTGGACAAACAGAAATACAGAGTTAGCCAGGCCCAATGTTAAGGATGTGTGCAACGCTTGTTTTTAAATGCATTAAAGGCCTGTCGACAGCCTTAGCTTAGGTGAGTGAAAGTGTATGGTTGACCATCAACCTTAAAAGCAAACCAAAGCTGTGAGTTTGCATGTGCCGGTACAGAAAAGAAGGCATTAGCCAAATCAACAAAAAACCCACTTACTGTCAGGTGAGACTTGTGACAGAACTGTTAAGGGATTCGGTACCAACGGGGCTCCTGCTACCACATCTAAATTTTACCGCCTGGAGAGCTTTTATCAACCTCCACTCCTCGGTACACCAGGCTCCCTAAATTTTCACTCAGGAAAAAAATTGGAACTCCCACTGGTGAATTAGCATATGGAACAATTACCCCCCCCCTTTCCCAATGTCTCAAAGACTGGTCGTATCCCCTTGACCGCTTCAAGGGGTACTGTGGTTTGCAAGGCCTACGGTCTGACCTAGATGTGTTTCTCTAAGTCACACTCCCCTGGGACCACAGAGTCTGTGGGACTCCCTTCAGTCACACACACACACACACCCTCTTATCTTTGGACATTGGAATGTTGGCAACTCGCCCAGATACAGCTGCACTCCCCTGCTCACTCTGACCTCCCAAATCAGTGGTTTAGAAAAACCCGTCCATTGACGGACTGTACCGCACACCATCACACCCACTCCCACAGCCATGCGCACACAAACCCTGCCTCAGCCACACCGTTTACTGTTTGAAACCTAACCTGCTCTGCCCAAGTTAACCCCAAAAAAACATAACCGCTCAGCAGCAGCACTTGTCTCATAAAACAGCATATATTCCCCATACGACAGTTCATCATTATTTGCATAGCCCAGTTGCAGAATAATATGTATATAATTTTTTTTTTTTTTTTTTTTTATATATAATAAAGGAATAAAAAAAAGAAAAAACAGAACCAGTAGGTGTTAGCGGAAGCATTTCTTCATTGCAGAGCATAGGAAAAAAAAAAATTGTGTCTTACCTGACCCTTCAGGACATCACCAGTTGACCCCTCCGACCATCAGTCCCCACCATGACTCTGCTGACCTTGCTTCTCCCGCTATCCTGTCTTTGTGGACACCCTCTTGCCCGGTGTCCGTCTTCTCCACAGATGTAACAAGCGTTGTCGTCATCATCTCTCCTGCGGTTCTTCACCTTTTTAGTCCTCTTCTGCTCCCTCCAGCTTTTGCCTCCTGCACAGTTACCTTTTTCATCGCCCCTCATCACTCGAACCATGGAAAGTTGTGTTTGCCGCGGTTCTTTGTCTTGCTTCCAGGCACTCACCGTCTTCCATCGCCTTTCCGCGTGGATAGCATGTTGCACAATCACTTCCATCTTGGCTGTCTCCCACGTGATGCAAGTGTCCTTGAGCTTCTCGGAAATCTCCGGCTTCAGTCCATTGATGAAAGCATTCCGCAAATGAGCTTCATAGGGTGTGATTGGCCCGTTGTCCATCCTGTCGGGCTTGTCCATGCCGCAGTGAGCATCATGCACCTGGGTGAGTCGATACAGGTACTCCTGCACAGTCTCTGAGTCATTTTGTTTACAAATAGCTATTTTGGTTAAATCCATAACAAGGGGAAAGGCATCCCGTATTGCTGCACATAGTTCATGTAACATTGTCCGATACGGTTTGTTACCTTCATGTGACCACTCACTGTTGACCAACTGAATGTTCTTGACTGACCAGTCCATCTGGATCTTTGTAACCTCTACTCCCAGTTTCAGGCCCAGGAGTCGTCGCAGCTCATGTGACGTCGGCCTGAACTCACGGCAAAACATGTCCAGTTCATGTGCGAACTTACGCCCCCCAATGTCACCAGGGAGCTTGAACTGCTTCATCACTTCCTGTAAATCTGCAACAGTCCATGTTCTCATAACAAGCATAGGCCCCTCCTGACCAGCCACCTCTACCATTGGGCACATCACCTGATCATTGGTTGTTTCCGGAAGAGGGGACAGGGGCGGCTCGCTGACGTGGACCATCCGTCCTTGGCTTGGTCCGGCAGTTGTGTCTCGCCCGTCTCGCGATCTTGTGTGCATAGCCACTGGGCTGATTGGACGTGCTGGAGGGGGCTTGTTTCGTCTGACTGGTTCCTGGGGCTTGACGTCGGTGGGGTTGGGTGGGGCCGTCAGGGCGGTTGGGGGTCGCCTGGGACATCCGTCCAGGTCTGGATCTGCAACACACTTAACAGACTGGAGATTCTGAAGTTCCCGTTGAACTTCATATTTAGTTTGTGTTTGCAATCTATAATCCCGCCGTTTCGCCTCCCTCTCCCACAAGTCAAAAGCTTCCCAGTTTACCTTGAACCCATCATATTGTTCTTTTATCAGACTTCGTTTTAATGCTGCAATTCGGTTCATGTTAAAACTCCCTTCCTCTGGGAAATCACATTTAGTAACCCACATGTGAAATTGTTTTAAACTTTCGGGCCCATAGCGTTCTTTCATGTACCTTATTCTAGGATGTGCGTGCAGTATCTCACTGACCTCCCTGTCAGTATGACTACTACCACATCCGCCCATTTTGCTGCTTCGTGGATTAAAAAAAAATAACAACTCTCACACAACACTCACACTCACGCAGAACCTGACTCTCACTCTCCCTGATACTCTGCTCCTCGACTCCTAGCCGAGGGTGAAACACTTAATCATTCAGTTACCCCGCCCGATAACCATAACCGTGTATACACGCACCAGGAGAGAAGTCCCAACCTCTGCAATAAGTTTATATCAACACTTTGTACTCACCAGGGTTTAGTTAACTTAAATGTTCGTCTGTTCCTGGGAAAACTCCGACGCCGAGGAGGCACACACACCTGCGAGTCCCGCTCAACGGAATTTGTCGTTGGCTGACTGAAGTAAGGCCTTCAGGAGCTAAGCGCTTAGTCTCTCCCTCAGGTGTGCCGTCCTCAGTCGTGGAGTCCCATCTGGGGTGCCAAAATGTCTTAGAAATTCTGAAACCCTTCAATGGTGAGTACAAAATAAGTCAGAAGCAGTTGGGTTAGATTATAAGTACAATGATTTATTAAAACATAGACATAGATTAAACCCTTGAGATCTCCGTTACAAACACCCAAGTGTCTGTCACAGAGAGAGCCAATTCCCCATTCCGAACTCTCATCCTTTATACCCTTGATCATCAATACACACGGTGTCCACGAGGTGAACACACGGTTATTAACTAAATATGATTGGACAAAGTAAGGAGTGATTAACTCTGATTTGACAGATGCATATGATGCGTGCCCCCTCCCTGCTCAGCATCCTCGTGATGGCATGGCAGACTGAGTGTCGCCGTAGTCCTTTCCAAGCTGAGATTATGCGTCTCCAGCGAGGTCAGTTTAGGAACACCAGAGGAACATCAGATTAAATGTCCCAGACAGGCACACATAAACACATCTCTGAGGCCTACTGAAGCCACGAGAATGGCTTCAGTGCCATGATCAACACACGTATGTAAAAACCTTATTTCTAATGTGTTTAACGTATACTAAGAAAGCCTGATCTAAATGGAAATCACCAAATTTCCACCACATTTGGTTTTGAGTTTTGGTGTTTGAGTGAATGCTTACATAAGTTTTCCTATGTATGATCGAACTAGCAGCTGTGCTATTTAAGGCATTAATACTATTGCAACACATTTGTACTGCAAGACTTTGCATTCTGTTTAGCATTATTATTTTAGATTTGCAGTCTGAGGGGTTTCTGTTTTTGTCCTGAGGTTTATTTTGTATGTTGATGACCGATGTGTAATGGAACGCTGTGTTATGATGCCATTCTGTGCATTTCCAGTGTATGTCCTCACTTTATTTGTGATTGTATTGTGAAAACTTGTATGATTACGTTTGATTGGAGAACACTAATTTGTCAGTGACGCCTCCTGGTGGGGTGGAGAATGAAATCTGTGTTAGATTTACACTTTTCCCATAAATTAGTCATATAGCCATATATCCGATTGGTATGAATTGTGTTAGATTTCATTTAATGGTTTTTACTTAGGGTTGGGTTTTTGTTGTGTTTGTTTTGACTGAACCAATCTCCAAATATACTTGAGTTTGAAATGCACTTGAGACAGGTTGCATTATCATACCTGGGCCTGTCTTCATGAAAAGCCTAGAGGTGGTGACTTGGTATTAAACGATCTTTGTTACTGTGCATATAGAAGCAGATTCAGAAGCAGCCATCATGCACTCATTGCTCCTCGTGAAAGGTGGACTTGTGTCTGAATGAGTGTGTTTGGAAAAGGCTTTTAGCCACTTGGATGTCATTTTGAAATCATCCCTTTCTGACTTTAAGCTAGTCACTGTTTAGGTATTCAAATAAAAAATTGTTTTTAATTTCCTAGATTTATATATATATTTTTATTTCAGGAGAGTGTACTGAGAAATTCTCTGGGGAGTGGTAACATGAGGCGGGTTGCAGATGTTTTCTTCATTTACTCCACTCTTTATTTACAAAGAAAATAAACTCTTGCTTGAGTAAAAGGGGCCACTGTTGGACCAATCCTTCACCAGGTCTCCGCCTTCCATTCTGGACTATTGGAATCAATCATCCCGTTTGCTATTCACAGGTTAAGCTAGAATTATGCCATTTTCTCAACTAAAAGGCTTTTAACAGAAACTAAGATTTTTGCGTTTCCAGTCCTATAAAATGCATGGACCACTGTCACATGTTTTAAAATATGTACTCATTGTAAACATGGCTTAAGATGTGGGAGACATTTCCTTGTGTGGTTTTCTGACATCTGATATGATGAACTTTGAAATGATACCGATAAATCTGCTAAGATCGGTCATGTCTTTGACTGCAAAATATTTTATTTCCTGTTGTAAATTATGTAAAATATTTAATTGTTTGATGGTCTTATGGTCAAAATGAAGTCTGTTTTAGACTTTGTTTTTATTTTTTCATTTCTGATTTTAAACTGTGTGAAGCAGACTTGTGCAAGCTATGAAGCAGTTGTCTGGTATTGGCCCAAAAATGGTTTTAAAGGTTTAGTCCTCAACAACTATTTTTCCAGACATGGTTTCCACCTCATTTTGGATGCTGTCAGTGTTTATTTTATTTTATTTTTTTTGTAGTTGTTGTTTTTATTGAAAATTCATTTAAACACGGAATAGTATTAGGCTTAATCTGTGTCTGGAAACACTGGCCCAACTGTATTATCGCTATTGTGTTAAAATATTGAATGTCATTTCCAAAATGTATCTTTACGCTTTAAGTGTGCTTAAGGGCTCCAGTTGTGAAAAACCCCATTTGTTTTTCAGATTTGGACATTTTCTGTTGCAAAGAGTCTAGCTGACTGGATTTAATGTCTGCTGTTCAGAGGCACCGTGTGAATCGCCACACGAACCTTGTTGGAAATTCACTTTTTATTCCTTCCACCCAGAGGGGGAAGCTCAAGTTTGGACCCTTTTTTATGTAAAAATAAAAAAAAGAAATCTCTTGACCTTTACTTTGTGTGTCTGTCATTTTTATGTTTAAACCTGTATGTTGGAGGGTACTGGTTTTATTTGACTGGCCTGTTAATCTTTCTCAGCTTCACTGAAAACACCTTGACTCACACTGTCCTGCTAAGTCATAAAAAATAATCAGCAACTTCATCTAAACACAATGGTTCTTAAGAAATGCGCAAAACGTGTCAGGTTTAAAACGTTCATGTGGTTTTGAGTTCACAAATCAGATGGATGTGGGCCTAACAAACTAAACTAGATAAGCGTTTATTCCTCCGTGTCAGAAGGGGGCAAACGACACATTTCCTTATTTCCGCTCTTCACCTTCAACTTCCGGTGGAGCCCTTTCTCCCTCTCTTCGACTATCCTGATCCAACATGGTGGGTGCTAGTATTTTGTACTATCGCTAGAATCTGATCTAATCCTTGGTTTAGGCACATCGTAGGGCACGAACTGACTCATTTTTGTTTAACGTATCTGTATTTGTTTCCGTATGGGTGTTTATTTGTTTATTTTTCATTTCGAGACCAATGAAACCGACCGGCTCCGATAAAGCGCGACCGTGTATGTAGTGGTGTAGAGGAAGTGTAGACTATGGTAGGTTACGGATCATTAACGCCTCGTTTTAACATTGTTGATTGTGCCGTGAACCCGGTCAGACTTGCACGAAGGACATTTTATTCAGTTTATGTTTGGCGATTGCATTATATACATGACTGGAGACCGGTAACGTTAGCTACTGGAATAGCTGGTTTGGGCGTTTTGTACTGGGTGCAGTTCAATGAAACTCCTACATCTTATGTACAGTTGTCACTGGGTACCTAAGATGTACCCTACCCTAACCCCAAGATGTACCCTACCGTAAGATGTACCCTACCCTAACCCCAAGATGTACCCTACCGTAAGATCTACCCTACCCTAACCCCAAGATGTACCCTACAAATAAAACTGCCCAAGACCCAGTTGGATAACCCTTTTCTCAAACCCTAATTCCAGTAGAATGGTTGGCAGGTTATTGACAGGATGTGGAGAAAGGTCTAAACATAGTCCCATTATTGTTTACTTCAGTTCTTCCTAAATCATATATTTTTATATATGTTTGTTTAAATCCTTCATTTAAGAGCTAATTTGTTTTTGCAAGAGCTCAACGGATGGACAGTAAAGCACGTATCGCCCGGGGTTGTGCGTTCGGCAATGCCAAATCTGGTGTTTCTGTGCACCACATTTAAAAGCAATCACAGCTGGCTTCCAGGTTGCTAATGTGCCTCTCTCTTTACCCGTAGGGACGAGTCAGGACCAAGACGGTGAAAAAGGCCGCGCGGGTCATCATTGAGAAGTACTACACCCGCCTGGGCAATGACTTCCACACCAACAAGCGCGTGTGTGAGGAGATCGCCATCATTCCCAGCAAGAAGCTCCGTAACAAGATCGCTGGGTAACTGAAACTCCGTGTGCCTAACCTCAAATGGAGAGACTGGTACAGTGACGCTAGATTTGAAGTTACTGTCTCCCATTCAGTGTTTTAATGTCGGCCAGAGGAATTTATGGCAGGGACGAAACTGAATTTGTCATTTTTCAAAGCGAAAACCGCCCAGTTTCGCAGTTAGCCACCCTAGACTTTTCCCCATAATGCTCATCACCCTCGGACCACCGTGAATACATTTGTGAACCTGGTGTCTGCTGGGACCCAGATGCTTTCTGATGGTGTTGCGTGGTGCGGTTGCAGGTACGTGACCCATCTGATGAAGCGTATCCAGAGAGGCCCTGTGCGGGGCATCTCCATCAAGCTCCAGGAGGAGGAGCGAGAGAGGAGGGACAATTACGTTCCAGAGGTGCGTCTGACCTTCACACACTGTCTGCTGCCCCGTAGCCGGACGCCCTTACACCATTTTTCTTACTCTGGCATCTCTGAATTAGATCTGTTTTTATTTTTAATCTCTCTCCCATGATGAGTGTGTGCTCATTTATTTGCACATCCTCACGTCTACACGGGATTGAATTAGTGCTGGGAGACATGATAGTTTTGGCATGGCGTTGGAGCAGAGTTTTGTGTCCGTGGTCTGTCCATCTCATGTTTGCTGCTTCAACTTTCGGACCTTCTAGTCTTGTTGAGGTGGTCAGATAATGGAAGTCCTGTGTAAACGGCTCTCGAATCCGTCCACCATGATTTGTTATGGGTGTGAGATTGATGACTTGTATTACCAGTTGATCAGAGTGGACTTGTGTGGAGGGGGGGACGGCCAGTCAATCCTCTCCACGCACGGAGGACATCCTTTAAACTCGTGCAGCATTGGAGCTAATGTCCAGTAATATAAGCAGTTTAATGTCGATGTATAAATCCTGCCAGTATAGTTTAGCAAATCATGTTCTTTCAGAATCCTATTGCGTTCAGTTATTTATTGGTTCAGCTGTATGCAGGTCCAGTAATGAATCAGTCAGGTCTCGTGGGTCTTGGCGTGCACACTTAGCTTTATATGAGCTGAGTCCTGTTTACTGCAGCTGGTCGACTCGACTCCCAGCCCAGAATATCTAGGTGGGTGTTCATACGTCAAGAATCACACGTTTTGTGTAATATGTGATTTATTCTGCCCAGTCTGAAGGGGCAGGACATACATGACATATTTCTAACTCACTAACGTTTATCTGGACACTGAAGTAGACGAGGGAAAATGACCGTGTAGCTTCAGCTATGTGAGTTGCGTTCACGCATGTCTTTGGCTACTCCACTGTACTGTGTTCCTCTGGGCCCGTAGCAGGAACCGCACATAGAGTGCATAGGAGTCCCATAACTAATATTGCTAATACCAGGCAGCAAAGAAAGGTGCAAGTGGACCTTATTTGCATAATTATATAAGCAATTACATAGTAGTGATACTGAAATTTTCTCCAGACTTTGCGATATTAACCTTTTTGGTAGAGCTCTTCCTGAATGGTTTGACCTCCACCCTAAACAATGTCCACGCTGGTCTGGAGGTGTCGTCGTTCAGCACAGACCTGATGGAGGCGTTTAGTTTGTCTTCATCTGTAGGATGTGGTTTTGTTGTTGTTTGTTTTGGCACTGGCCCTCTGAAGATACAGTAGACAAGTATTGACTTCCTTTCATTTACAGTCAGACTGGAAACATCGTTAGTATTCGCAGTTTGTTTAAAGGACAGATTAATAAATGAATGGTTGTTGGTTGCGCATTGATGGTGGTGAACAGCGCTAAAATGTACTTTTCAGATATTGTCATTAGAAGGCTGGTATGTTTCCCTACATTGGCTTATCAGAATGATAGAAAAGCAAGTCATCACACATACATACATACATACATACACGCATATACACACACACACACATACATACATACATACATACATGCACAATATTGCCAAAATTATTCGCTCGCCTTCCTTGACTCACATATGAGCTTATGTAACATCCCATTCCTAATCCATAGGGTTCAATGAGATGTTGGTCCACCCTTTGCAGTTAGAACATCTTCAACTCTTCTGGGAAGGCTGTCCGCAAGGTTTAGGAGTGTGATTATGGGGATTTTTGATTGTTCTTCCAGAAGCGCATTTGTGAGGTCACATACTGATGTTGGATGAGAAGGCCTGGCTCTCGGTCTCCGCTTTAATTTGTCCCTACGGTGTTCTATAGGGTCACGGTCTGGACTCTGTGTAGGCCAGTCAAGTTCATCCACACCAGACTCTGCCATCATCATATGATTCATCACTCCAGAGAACGCACCTCCACTGCTCTAGAGTCCAGTGGCAGCGTGCTTCACACCACTGCATCCGACCCTTTGCATCACACTTGGTGAAACCCATTCTATGAAGCTCTCTGCGCACTGTTCTTGAGCTAACCTGAAGGCCACACGAAGTCTGGATGTCTGTAGTGACTCGCTGCAGAAAGTTTGCACTATGTGCTTCAGCATCCACTGACCCCACACCGTCAGTTTACGTGTCCTAACTTCATGGCTGAGTTGCTGTCGTTTCCAAACACTTCCATTTCTAAAATAATATAGCTGACAGTTGACTGTGGAATACTTAGGATCAAGGAAATTTCATGACTGTATTTGGGATGACTGGGTCACTCCTGAGAGTCACTGAGAGTGACCCATTCTAGGTGCCTTTTATACACCTGTGGCCATGGAAGTGATTGTAGCACTAGATGCTGATCATTTGGATGGGTGAGTGAATACTTTTGGCAAGTAAGAGTGTGTGTGTTGTGCGCGCGCGCATTTGAACATACTAATTTGAATCGATGATGTAAAGCTGTGTTCAGCTGTATTCAGACTGCTCAAACTACTCCAGCTGTTCTCCAAGGACCTGCTGAGACTAACCTGGCTGTGCAGCAGGACCTGCCCAGACTAACTTGGCTGTACAGCCGTCAACTCCCCTGTATCGAAAGTGACTGTGGCATGTCTGGTTGCCAGGTCATTGATACTACAGGAAGAGAAAACTGAAAACTTTTCCCGTGTTTGCAGGATTACTTGTTCCTGACAGACCCTGTATTTTTCAGACATCCATAACATTTTTTACCTAGCACCTGCAAATTTATTCACAGTTCACAGTGGCGAATATGACTATTACTATGGCAACTCAGGTTTCGCCAGCACCGTGCACAAGAGCGGTGTGTGAGCATTTTAACGGTCAGGAAGACTGAACCCAGCGTGTGCGCGAGTGTGTATTGTGTAATTGAATAGCGAACCTTCACAGTTCATCATGGTGTTTAGTCTGTCCGGACTGGAGGTGTGTGTGTGTTGAGTGAAGACACTCTGAGGACGTTCACTGTTTCTGTCTCTCTGCAGGTTTCTGCCCTGGATCAGGAGATCATTGAAGTAGACCCTGACACTAAGGAAATGCTCAAGCTTCTGGTACGTTTCATTCCAGCCAATGGACTCATCTGCTTACTGTGCGCTTACCCTGTATCGAAAGTGACTGTGGCATGTCTGGTTGCCAGGTCATTGATACTACAGGAAGAGAAAACTGAAAGTCTTTCCCGTGTTTGCTAGACAATCATGTTCTTGACAAACCCTGTATCTCTCAGACAGTCCAAAGTGTATTTCTCCAGAGTCACATTTTACTCTGCATTATGTTAAATTGTTTCAGCTCATGCTGAAATTCAGCATTATTTATATGTTTATGTAATGTTTCTTGGGAGGACCCCGTGATCTTTCCATGTTCACGTCTCTGTATGACCTGTGTCAGGTTCTGTAGCAGATGTATGAAGTAATTGACACACCTCTGTCTTCTAACGGCATGTTTGAGATAGTTAACGGCTCCTTTCTGTTCCTCAGGATTTTGGCAATCTGTCCAACCTGCAGGTCACTCAACCAACAGTCGGCATGAACTTCAAGACTCCACGAGGAGTCTAGTTGTTTGTAATATATCTCATAATAAAAGTGCAGAAAACCTGATTGATGGTTTTTGGGGTCTTTCTATATATCTATATATACATATATATAAAGCTACTCGGCCTTTGTTTTGAAATTAAGTTCTGTATAAGTCTCGATTCTTGTCTGTATCCCTAAGGTTTTGGTGAGATTCTGCTTTTAGTTATATGAATTCTGGACTGGAAGTGTATTCTATATTCATACTCAAAGTTTGCAATGAAGCAATAAAATACTGTTGAGCCCTAGTCCAGTGTACTCTCCACACTGCCAGTATTAATTTCTCTTAGATTTTAACATCATTTGGCATGATCTAATAAGTGTTATGCCAATGATAAATCTATTGTACAATTCCTTTAAAAAAAGTTTCCAGAAATTTTATTTGTAATATGTAAGTCTTTCCTTGGTAGAATTTATTAAATGTAGCCAATTGATTTTCTTTTGAAAAGTAGAATTTGACTGACCAGGTTTTTTCTGTGATTGTTAAAGTGGACAAATTCTGGACCAATATTTAATGATATTCAAGGATATAAGGGTGAACCTTTTAGCATGGAACTCGCTTGATTAGGTACTGTAGCAGAAAATGTCTGATATTTAGAGCTTTATTCATTCTTTAAAGATTCCAGGTCAGTGCCAGATAAAAAATCTAGTAGGTGTGCATAACTGATGGTTAGTTTGTGATGGTTAACATACTACTCAAAAAAGGGCTATTTTGGCTTTTGGGTGAAATGTATGGAAAACGTAAACTGTTCACGCTACAGTTAAATGAAAGTGGAGCATGCCGTTGTCATTTCCTCATCTCAAATAATTTATTGAAACAAATGCCAACAGTGGCTGGTATACCTCAACAATAAATGTCAACGTCTCTATAACTTGTCATGTGCCCTTGAGCATTATTTTATTTTTATATGTTCATTTAATATTCATAGATAATGTATATATTTTATTTTGTAGTGTATTTAATATTACTACAGCACTATGGGCCTGAGAGTAATGTACTTTCAGTCTTCTGTATGCCCTTTACATACTGAAAAATTGACAAATAAAGCTGACATGACTCGATCAATTACAGCTTTCACTACGACGTCTCATGCTGTTCACAAGCCTGCTGAGTCATGGCACCCCTCTCCTTGAAGGCCCTCAGGGTGTTGAGGTTCTTGGGTACAGAGTTACAAGCCTCTACACGGTGACCATCAAACATGGTTGCAAGTAGTCAACAGGTTCACAAGGTACGTGTTGAGAAAAAAGATTAACTGCCTAAAATTTAAGAATCAAATGTGAGGGCTGAAACCCAACCATCACTAAACAAGACACGCAAGTGATTGGTCCAAGAAATATCTGAAAATTGAAGATATCTGAAGGTTTTATGGACTGATGAGATGAATTACTCGACAGACCAGATAGATGGGCTCACGGCTGGATCACCAACAGGCACAGAGCACCACTTTGACTCGCATGTGGACTGTGGAGGGGGGGGGGCACTGCTATGGGCCGGTATTATTAAAGATGAGCTACACCACTTGAAGATGGACTCAAGCAGCGGTACAACATGTTCTGCATCTTTCTAGAAGACCATGATCCTTCTGCAGATCAATACTCCATCAAATGCTTCATAGTACTGCACTGTGTGGCTAACCAGTAAAGGCCTTAAATGAGGAAGGATAAGAAATGGCCCACTGCCTCACCTGACACACACCAGACTGAGAACCTGTGGGCCCTTCTTAACCCAGGGGTGTACAGTGGGTACGGAAAGTATTCAGACCCCTTAAAATTTTTCACTCCGTTTCATTGCAGCCATTTGCTAAAATAAAAAAAGTTCATTTCTCATTAATGTTTTCAGTTTTTCTTTTTTAATAAATTAGCAAAACTTTCAACATTTCTGTTT
This sequence comes from Brachyhypopomus gauderio, assembly GCF_052324685.1. NCBI lineage: Eukaryota > Metazoa > Chordata > Actinopteri > Gymnotiformes > Hypopomidae > Brachyhypopomus > Brachyhypopomus gauderio. Next base: position 31,981,363 of record NC_135215.1, on the reverse strand, counting down.
TTTTTCTGTCAAGATGGAGTGGCGAATGTACATTAATGAGAAATAAAATTTACTTTTTTGATTTTAGCAAATAGCTGCAATGAAATAAAGGGGTCTGAATACTTTCCGTACCTACTGTATGGTGACGGAAAACAGTATCTTTCTGAACAGTCTCTGAGAAGCTATAGTTGCTACTTGATAACTGTTTTGAAATGTCAAATGTTTTGTAAATTTGTAAATCGAGTTTTATTATTTTCACTTTACCAAATGAAAATAAACAATTAAGAAATGGTCATTTTCATTTAGTTGCACACTAATAGCTGCTCAATAATAATGAGCACAAAGAATCTAAAGCCAAAACCTCACTTTTATATTCAGGTTAGAGGTCTATTAACATTTTGGATTTACTTAGTTGTTTAATAATAAAAATTTATCCTCAAAAATTGCCTAACGTAAAATTGTGCACAGTGTATAATGGAAACCAACACCTATGGTACAGATACAGATGGTCCAAGTGGAGGGACCAGATTGCTGGTTAATAGAATACATGTTTCTGAACTGCTACTGTAGAACCACACAGAAAAGTCTAATTACTGTCTTTAGATCCCCAAATACAAATAACACATCACAGGAACAATCGTGTCTGATAGGTTGTGGGCGCTGTTGTGCTGACTGATGTTTTAGTATGTCGACCAGAGCCGGAGTGGCGAATCCGGAGATTCAGGAGGATTCCCGATGGGCCGGCTCATGTCAATCTCTAGTTTGGGCCGATTGGGAGGGAAAAATTATTTTGGGCCGGATTTGGGAATGAAACTCCCGGGCTGAAAAAGGGGTCCACTCCGGCCCTGATGTCGACGCTTTGATATTGGGCCCAATAAGATCCTATTCCAACTTATGCTATTGTACTGTTGAATATATAATCCTATTCCTGGTGTGGAAGTGTCACTGGTCATAGTATGACTGCATAATTAATTAAACTGAGAACAGAAAGACCATATGATAGTTCTTCACAGCACGAAAGGGGTCCATTAATTTATAATTTTATTAAATCTGTCAATGAAAAACACAGACAAGAAGAGATGTTATTCTGTGAATGTTGGGAAGAACAGTCAGCATGGCTGAGAGAGATCAGGAGCTTTTGGTGCAAAAATTCATCACTATTATTGCAAAAATGTTTGATAAATTTCATCACCATCACACTAGTCCATACAGAGCAGCACTGTTCAATGTAATGATGAGGGGGGGGGGGGGGGGGAGAGATGACAACCAAATAAAAAGTAACTAATGGCAATAATAGTAATTATAATTATATAATAATTACAAAAGAAATAAAGACATCTCTAAACGGACAAAACACAATCACTTCAATAATAAGACGAAATTCGGTCACTGTCACAACATCGGAATTTCTTCATTTTTTTCTTTTAAATGAATTAAATATTGTTTTTAAAAATATTTCACCATCTACTTATACTCATTTTTATTGCGAAAATAGGCAACTGGACTAACTGATGAGCGACTGAGCTGGAAGGTGGAAGAGTGGTGTTGGCACTGAGAGAGCTGCAGTGTGTGCGGGGTGCAGTACCCTCATCGGCCACAGGGGGGCTCACGTTCCAACAGCCTCCAGCAGCAACAGCTGTCACGGTAACTACGGCTCCATGGCAACTAAGCTCCTACCTCAACCAAGGTGCTGTGGAGCAGATCTCAGTTTGTAGACCGATTGGTGGACATTGGTAATCATCCCTGAACAAAACATACAAACATAAGTGCAACCTCAATTGTACACGTCCTCAAGTTTGAGACGTTCGGGAATGAAAGTGGTCTGAACAAAACAGGACAAGGTTTGGGGAAATGCTGCCAAAACAACGTGAAGGTGCTGCTGGATAGATCAAAAAGATCTGTTTGTCAAAGGGATCTGTTTTTCAAAGGGATCTGTTTTTATCTGACAACAGTGGGAAGCAATACACATGGGCGCAGGTTCAGGAATGTTTCGATTGTTTCGCCGGTAGAAGGTTCCAGCGAGAGCCCTCACCACCAAGACCTCTGGCTCAACCTGCTTATAAAAAAGAGCAAAATGCGAGAATAATGATGCAGAGGACGACCAACAGGTGTGTGAAATGCACGTCGTTGTACCTTTTTCGCCCTCAGTCTCCATTCTTTCACTAGCTTGCCACAGAGAAATTTTAAAGAACGAGCAGTCTGTAGAAAGTCTCTTGAATTTCATTTTTTGTTCATCTTACACCCTCTTTCATTGTTGTTGTTTTTTTTTTAATCCAGAGGCAGAAAGGGTGGCTCCCCCTGCTGGTTGGGAGTGTCCGTTGTGTCTGCCCGGGCCTGGAGATAGCCATGCAGCTCTCGGTGAGTGTAAGCTGTGAGGTTGGTTTCGGGGGCAAGGGATTGTAAACAGTTCTGTGGCCGAACCACGGCTCAGGGACTCCTTCTCGGTGGTAGGGGGTGGGGCAGAGAGAGAGACGAGGGGCGGAGCGGAGAGAGACTCGGGTGGGGCAGAGAGAGAGAGACTAGGGGCGGAGCAGAGAGAGACTCAGGTGGGCTACCTGTCACTGTTCTGTGAACAACAAAATAGCAGTAACACTGACACGCCAACACAGTGAGGAGTTAAAAACGTGAAATATACTCTGATCCAGCTCACAGTACACACTGTCAACATAAGGCGGCGATGCCAACACTTGAGATGTACTTTTAACTATTCAGCAACATTCAAGAAAGCTTTGCACAAGGCACACGTATATGCCTTTATAGCAGGTTCCCATGAACACGCCACAAATGGATGAGTATTCTTCTAATTTTAGCTTAAAGCTTAAGACACAAATAGGGTTTAAGCATGTAAGCTTCTTCAGGTGTTCATTCTGATTGTGAATTGCTGAACTTGGACTGGCTGAACCTGCTAGACTTTCCTTGCGATCTGCCTGAATTCCCTTTACTGTGATCACCCGTCACCCTGTTTGTCCAAATGTTACTGACAGGAATAAGATTGAGAGAGCCACAGTTCCTAGGTGAGGACCAGCACCAACTAAGCTTGGGAATATTGAAAGCAGATTTCAACCTGTAGGAAAAGAGTATATAGTGAATGTAGATTTAAACCTGTAGAAACTAAACATTAACATGCGCTCTCATCAGTCTTACGTGAGCCCACACACATCCCTCCTTTATGCTTTCCTTCCCTTTCTCTCTCTTTTCACCCCTCTTTCCCCCATGGCCCCAACTGAGAACAGGGTGCAGTCCTGGAGGCTGCCACTAGGTGGAAATAAACGTCTAGTGCTACGAGTTGAGCCAGGGATGGTTGAGGCAGTCCCGTGCAGAGGCGCGCTTTTCTGGAACCATCTCCAGCATGGGCAGCAAGAAGTGTGTGAAGTGGCCGGCGTCTTCAGCCGACCAGCCGTATTTCTCCACCAGCACATCGAACAGAGACCACGGTTTCAGTTTAGTGATGTGCCGCAACTCACCTGCAGGGGGCAGCAGAGAGACAACTGGAGTTAGTGCTTGAGGAAGGTTGAATAGAGCTTTTGTTAAGCTGGTTTGGAAACATGCAAAACTAGATTTATATGAGCACCTGAAGGAAAGTAAAAAATCATCAGCTTTTTCCTAACACTTAATGTCTTTTTGCCTTTGTGCAGAATGCTTATGCTGCAACTGATCCATGGTGCAGTCAATAATCAACACTTTAGTCACATTAGCAATGCATGCAGAATTTATACCTCAGATACTAAACTAGTGCTACAAAATAAAAATATACTATTGTTTGAGATAAACATACTGCACGTGTGTGTGTGTGTGTGTGTGTGTGTGTGTGTGTGTATTTTAGCTTAAATGTCTGTAAAATGGTGCATATCAACATGCAATAGGCTTTGGCACATTTAAAATCATTGTATGGACAAGAATGAAACAAAATGTCACACATCCACAATCTGTAGACACTGTTCAAAAACGGAACATTTGGTCCTGGGCAGAGAAGTTGGTGCAGTGATCAGAACTGCTGTGAATCAACACTGTGTTCCTGTTCCCCCTGTTAGCCAGAACTCTTGCTCTTCAACACAGCACTTTGTGTAAGTGATGCACAACGTACTGTGCATTAATCATTACGGCAGTATCTACGCCCGCATCACTAATGTCCCAGAATGCAGAGGAGTCTTCTAACAGAACAAAGTTCTTTGCTTGCATTGTAAGCATCTCACATTGCCGGCATTCACACGAACCAACTAACAATTACAGTCAAAGTAAATTCAAGCCGATCTTGAAGATCGCACAGAGAATTCATCTGTGTGTTTTAATATACTGCAAGCCATATTGTAACAAGAGCAGTAATGCGGTAATGTTACTGCAATACAGTATTTTGTGAGTCCTTTTGTGGGCCTTCTTGTGTGATGACGTAATCTGATGAGAGTCTTAAGAACACGACCTCACTCTTCCCCATGTTCATGTAGCTCTTATCTGATCGGTTCTTTCTTTAGTCTCTCTTGGGCTGACATTTGCCTGCTTGCCTGATAATACAGTAGCGGTTTTTTGTATTAAGAGTTGTGACTTAAATACAGACTAAAGTGGCCCTGTGTGCGCTCGGCGAGCACTGGCGATGCAGTCATCCCAGCTGGTCTCTGCTCTGGTTGGCCCTGGTGGAGTAGTGGTCTCGCTGCCATGGACCTGAACACGTGGGGAGGGGGGGGGGGGGGGGTGTCGTTACCTTTCTTTGAGAAGAACTCACGGCTGTATTTTCCTGCAGCGATGACTTTGCGTGGGACTTTCCCCAGCAACTCCATAATCAGAGCGATGTGGTCTGACCACCGAGCATGCGTGCACACACACGCACACACACACACATGCACGCACGCACACAGGGACAACAACACAACGCACCCAGACGTCAGTGAACACGCCCAGTCGCTCATGCAGGAGGGTGAACAGAAGCACAGCAGCCTCTCTCATGCACAGACAGACCTGACACATGAGAAGTCTGCAAGGAATGTGGGGAGCTCTTAAAACCTGCCTCCGCGCAGAAAAGGAGGGTGACCGTCTAGTGAATCACGGCATTCTGCCCACCAGCCTGGACAGGCCTGGAGTGCTTCAGTGATCCTTCTGACAAATCATGGTTCAAATTCAATTTGTGGATTTTAATAAGTGTTCCTGTCTGTCTGCGTGGAGCAGGACTGTGCATGTGTTCGCTCTCCCCAGGCACTGTACAGCTACCTCTCCGGTTGAAGAACTCCCGGGAATATTTTCCAGAGAGAGCAAAGTGTCGTGGAATACAGCCCAAGAGCTCTATGATGTGGGCTATGTGATCTACAGAGCAGAGAGAGGAAAAAGAAAGTGCGAAAGAGAGGGGGAGAGGCACAGGGAAGAGTTCAAGGACACGGAGAGGAATGAGGGTGCAGGTTGGGAAAGGACAGAGAAAAGGATTAAAGAGAAGACAGAGAACAAAGAGAGAAAATCTAGCATTAGTGGTATTCTCCATGCTCTAGTAAGAGTGTCAGATGTAGATCAGATGGGCTCTTGGATAGAAAAGGTCTACGTGTTCCATGATTGGCTGAGTTTTAACAAGTCAGTGGTTTCTTTATGGATTCTTAGTCATTTGTTGAGTCATGTCTTGCAGTGTCAAACTGTTATTAGATCTATGAGGCCTTGATATCACAGAGGACGAGGAGAGGAAATGGGCAAATAGAATGGGCCTCCTATTAGATGGGTATATGAGCTCTGGGGTATTTGAGTACTGGGGTATATGAGCTCTGGGGTATATGAGTACAGGGGTATATGAGTATAGAGGTATATGAGTACAGGAATATATGAGCTCTGGTGTATTTGAGTACAGGGGTATATGAGTACTGGGGTATATGAGCTCTGGGGTATTTGAGTACTGGGGTATATGAGTACAGGGATATATGAGCTCTGGGGTATTTGAATACAGGGGTATATAAATATAGGGGTATATCAGTACAGGCATATATCTGTACAGGAGTATATGAGTAAAGAGCTTTATGGAGTGTTTGAGCAAAGGGATATATGAGCATAGGGGCATATATGTATGCAAGTGGATGGGCATTAATGTTATTATTTTGAGTTTGAAAACCTTGAGATTTAAGCATTTCTGTTTGGTGTTATTTGGGGCCAGAGAACAGTTTGAAAGAAGATGATATCCAGGATGGATATAGAGGAACCAAGAGGAACACTACAGGACGGCTGTCAGAAGAACAGAGAGCAAGCAGACAGCTTTAAGAGAGCTTAGCAACAAGAGCAAAGTACAAAGTTACAACCATGCAAATAACCTTATAACTAATTACATATTGAATAGAAATTCATTTTATATTATAACACCTTTTTAAAAACATTTTTTATGAAGTGAATTGAAGAAAACAGCTACCTTCATCACGTGAGTAGTCCTCTCCTGAGTGGGGCTCAAACAAGTAGTCTCCTGTTGCTAGCTCGAACGCCTGAAACGGAGGGAGACGAAACCCGTAAGCATCCTGCAACTGGACAGTGTTAAAGACTGACAAACCAGCTAGTTTATCTGCTGGACAGTGTTAAAGACTGGTAAACCAGCTAGTTTATCTGCTGGACAGTGTTAAATACTGGTAAACCAGCTAGTTTATCTGCTGGGCAGTGTTAAATACTGGTAAACCAGCTAGTTTATCTGCTGGACAGTGTTAAAGACTGACAAACCAGCTAGTTTATCTGCTGGGCAGTGTTAAATACTGGTAAATCAGCTAGTTTATCTGCTGGACAGTGTTAAAGACTGACAAACCAGCTAGTTTATCTGCTGGGCAGTGTTAAATACTGGTAAATCAGCTAGTTTATCTGCTGGACAGTGTTAAAGACTGGTAAACCAGCTAGTTTATCTGCTGGGCAGTGTTAAATACTGGTAAATCAGCTAGTTTATCTGCTGGACAATGTTAAATACTGGTAAATCAGCTAGTTTATCTGCTGGACAGTGTTAAAGACTGGTAAACCAGCTAGTTTATCTGATGGGCAGTGTGTAGTGCTTTCACACTCTTTATTCACAGTTCTCTAAAAGAACTAAAACAAAGCACAATATGGCCAAAAATATGTGGACAACTTTCCATTATATCTACATCAGCCTATTGGATATTTCCTTTGCAAAAGCATTAACATTAATATGTAGTTCACTGCCTCTGCACATGCCTTCAGCTGTAATCTCCTGGGAAGGCATTCCACACAATTCTGACTCTGTGCCTGTATTTATTTGCACCCACTCAGTCAAGAGTGTTGGACTGATGTTGATTATTGGCTCACAATCAACATTCCAGTTCATCCCAAATGTGGTCAGTGGTGTTGAGGTCAGGGCTCTGAGTAGGTCAGTGATGTTGAGGGCAGGTCTCTGAGTAAGTCAGTGGTGTTGAGGTCAGGGCTCTGAGTAGGTCAGTGGTGTTGAGGGCAGGTCTCTGAGTAAGTCAATGGTGTTGAGGTCAGGGCTCTGAGTAGGTCAGTGATGTTGAGGGCAGGTCTCTGAGTAAGTCAGTGGTGTTGAGGGCAGGTCTCTGAGTAAGTCAGTGGTGTTGAGGTCAGGGCTCTGAGTAGGTCAGTGGTGTTGAGGTCAGGGCTCTGAGTAGGTCAGTGGTGTTGAGGGCAGGTCTCTGAGTAGGTCAGTGATGTTGAGGGCAGGTCTCTGAGTAGGTCCGTGGTGTTGAGGGTAGGTCTCTGAGTAGGTCAGTGGTGTTGAGGGTAGGTCTCTGAGTAGGTCAGTGGTGTTGAGGGCAGGTCTCTGAGTAGGTCAGTGGTGTTGAGGGTAGGTCTCTGAGTAGGTTAGTGGTGTTGAGGGCAGGGCTCTGAGTAGGTCAGTGGTGTTGAGGTCAGGGCTCTGAGTAGGTCAGTGATGTTGAGGGCAGGTCTCTGAGTAGGTCAGTGGTGTTGAGGGCAGGGCTCTGAGTAAGTCAGTGGTGTTGAGGTCAGGGTTCAGTAGGTCAGTGGGGGTCCATTACACCAAACCTGTCAGTATGGAGCTCGTTTTCTACACAAGGGCAGTCGTGCTGGAGGAGGAAACAGTGGCCACAAACCTGGAAGCATAATAACATAATTTTCTAACATGTCCTTGTATGCTGTAGCATTAACATTACTCCTGATTAAAACTGAACGTCTGCCCAACCCTGAGAAACAGCCCCAGTGCATTAACCCTGTCGGCCCTCGTGCCTCCTCAGCTGAACCTCACTACTGGCACTATGTATTTCAGTAGATAAACTTTCTCCTGCCATCTGCCAAACCTAGACTCATCCATCAGACCAGCGGGTAGCACAGCAATACCCATCATTCCATGAGACACATTTCCACCGCTACAGAGTCCAGAGGTGGTGTGCTTACACCACACCACTTTGGCATTGTGCACTGTAATTTTAGCCTTGGGTGCAGCTGCTAGACCATGGAAACGCATCACACGAAGCTCCTGATCCCTCTGTACTGAGGTGGGCAATTCTGACACGCACTACGGCACTCGCTGGGCACAACTGGCAGACATTTCACACACTGGCGTATGGCATCATACGAAAGACCACGTATAAGGGGATATATAATGCCAGTGAATAGAGATAGCATAGCTGTGTGCTAGAATTTATAACACCTGTTGCGTGTGTGTATACACCAGTGCATGTGTCTGAACGCAATAATTAGGAGGGGTGTCCACATACTTTTTGTCATATAGTTTATGTTAGTAGTAACATAGTTATAGTATATAATATAGTTATGTTACTAATTAGTAGCATACAGCATGTTATTAGTAGCATACCGTTTAAAGCTATGTTTGTATCATGAGGAGACCACACTCAGCTGAGTTGTTACATCACCACTAGGGTTAAATTTTCGTGCCAGCTGGTAATTATGGTAATTCTGACATGACTTATCAGTAGCTTCGGTAATTAGCATGCGCAAAGGCCCATTGAAAAACAACGTATTGGAGATCATTCATTCATTGATTGGACAGTTCCAGACTGACACTAAGAATATCTTGGGGCAGCTGTGTTTGATCAACCGTTACGGGGCCATGAGTGACTAATTCTTTTGTTGTCCTGTGCAAATGCCTGACACAAATATGGTCCAGTGGTAGAGAGGCACACAGGAAGCAGCAGAAACGCCATGCCGAGGGCCTCTGGGAGGGCCTACCATACAGGCCGTGCTCCAGATGTCTGCTGGAGTGCTGTAACCCGCACCGATCAGAACCTCAATGGAGCGGTACTGCCGGGTCTGAATGTCCTCTGTGAAGTGCTTGTGCTGAAATGGAAGGAGGATCTTTGACGCAAACTACACAGAAACGCGCCTGTTGAATTCACGTCCACTTTCACTTCTCAAAGAGAACAATGTATTGTGAATCACTATTTATTTAACGGAACTTAAAAGGTTTAACGTTTAATTCTGTCATGACCAAACTGCATGGCTAGTGTTTAATGTAAAGGGTTAATGCTTAATGTCTTAGCTTGCAGAGCTGTAAAATACAGGAGGACGGATACAGTGTAGGAGCGTGAAAAGAGGATCTGCACTTCATCCACACTACACACCCCTCCCCCCCCCCCCACATTAATCTTGCAAGTTCAATTAACCACAGATCGTGAGCTTCTCCTACCACCCAGCAGGCGTTGCCCAAGTCTGCGATTTTCACCCGGAGCGTGTCAGCATTGCGGGGGTCCAGGGGATTCACCAACAGGTCCGCCGCTCGAGCCTTAGCTGAGTGGACAAGCACACAGCTGTTAGCCTGTGCACGTTACAGCTGTTAGCCTAGCACCAGAGTGCTACTTTACAGCTGTTAGCCTAGCAACAGAGTGCTATGTTACAGCTGTTAGCCTAGCACCAGAGTGCTACCTTACAGCTGTTAGCCTGTGCACGTTACAGCTGTTAGCCTAGCACCAGAGTGCTACGTTACAGCTGTTAGCTTAGCACCAGTGCTACTTTACAGCTGTTAGCCTAGCACCAGAGTGCTACTTTACAGCTGTTAGCCTAGCAACAGAGTGCTATGTTACAGCTGTTAGCCTAGCACCAGAGTGCTACCTTACAGCTGTTAGCCTGTGCACGTTACAGCTGTTAGCCTAGCACCAGAGTGCTACGTTACAGCTGTTAGCTTAGCACCAGTGCTACTTTACAGCTGTTAGCCTAGCACCAGAGTGCTACGTTACAGCTGTTAGTTTAGCACCAGAGTGCTACCTTACAGCTGTTAGCCTAGCACCAGAGTGCTACCTTACAGCTGTTAGTCTAGCACCAGAAGGCTGTGTCACAGTCCAAACACCTTTAAGAAATAAGTCTGACAACACACCACAAATATGCGGTAGGACATAATGATGTGTGGACTGGATCACATTTCATGGTACTACAGTGCGTCTCTGAATCGGTGATGAATCTCTCTCCCACCTTTAGGCGTGTCCCCTGTGCTAGACGAGGAGACCGTGCGGCTGCGGTCGGCGTTTGGGCTGAGGGGAGCCTCTCCTTCGTGCGGCCCACACCCGCCTGGTTCCGTGTCCAGCGGCAGGTCTGGGAAGCGTGGCACTGTCCCCCGGTGCCGCGCCCCATTCGTGAGCCCCCCCGTCTCCCCGTTGAACAGCTCGTAGGAAGGTTCGGAGACGTCCCCGTCAGTGGTGCTCATCTCCGACTCTGCCAGGGGGCAGAGCAGCGGCGTGGCCAGGGGGCCCAGAGCCAGCGCTGGAGACAGGTGCTTCAGGTCCTTTGCGTCCCTTGCAACATGACCGTTGGTTTTTGGGCCGTCGTTGTGGCCGTCTTTGGAGTTCCTGACCTCTCGCACTTCATCCTCAGCCTCGTCGTCTTCGTCGTCATCCTCATCATCGTCATCGTCATCCTCCTCTTCCTCGTCGGCGTCCTCTTCTTCTCCTGTTTTTCCTTCTTCCTCTTGTGCCAGCTCAGGTTGCTCCTCCTTTGTGTGTTCACCTGTGTTTGGCTCCGCCTTCTCCTCCACCTTTTTCTCCGCCTTCTCCTCAGTCCCTTCCAGTGCTCCGGTCTCCTGTCTTTGACATGCTGTCTCCGGCTCCTCCACCACATTCTCCTCCTCTTCCTCCTCCTCTTCCTCCTCCTCCTCTGTTTCCTCTGGCCGCTCTTCCTGGTTAGTAGGGTCAGTGCCCTGCTCGCGGGGAGATGTGATGGTCTCCCCTTCAGCTGGGGGATGTTCGTCACCAGGACCGTCTGCGTCAGGAGCCACCTCACAATCCTCCTCTTCCTCCTGCTGCTGTTGCTCTGGAGGCGCTGCACCTGAGAGAGAGAGAGAGAGAGAGAGAGAGAGAGAGAGAGAGAGAGAAATGTGAGAAAAAAGAAATGTGAGATAGAATGAGGTTCTGTCCAAATGTGAATTAATCTCTCTCACACACACACACACACACACACACACACACACACACACACACACACACACACGTGAATGTGCGCATGTGCACTCATGCCCCTGTGTGTGTGAGAGAGTTTGCACCGTAGCGGTGGATAGGTGGTTGGAGGCTTGCTTGTCTCTGCACTTTAATTTCCGATCCAATGATAGAAAGTTTAAACAAGGAGCTATCTAGTACTAGAAATAGAATATAACAGAATATAACAGAATAGATCTGACACTAAGAATCTTCTAGAACAAAGGATCCCAACACAGTCCTTAGGGAGCACCGGGCGGTTCACCATTTTGTTCTGTTCCTGTTGCTGACACATTTGCAGCCCTGACACTCTGCAGCCCCCGATTACCCAGCTCAGCTGTCTTTAGAGATGGAGCACAATAGAAACGTGGACTGCTTGGGGCTCCCCGAGGACCGGATAAAGAACCTCTTTTCTAGACTGGCTGAAGAATTCTCTTTTCTAGAATCCTCAGAGCAACATTTGGCCTGCAGCTGCTGACCCACTTGTGCTGAAATGTCTCTCGGTGCCAGAGGAGGGAGAGCGGCCATGTGATAACGGTGATAATGGTGATGCAGACATAGAAATGGAAAATTCAGGGGACCAAAAATGTAGAATGTGACCCACTGAGATACAGGCAACTATAGTGATGCCACATTTTCATGCCGTTTACAGGTAATATAATAAATGCATGTACTTTAAAGGTGTTAGCTTTATCTGAATATTTATTCGATATGTCACCATGTCAAGACAAGCGCCGACGTCTTTAAAAAGCCAGTATGTCCTCTGAATAAGTCCATATGTCCACTCACATGTGTGGTTGGTTAGTCTGATGGGTCGTTCCCTCTCTCCTTCTCCCTCCTCCTCTTCCTCCACCTCCTCCTCGTCATCGTCCTCATCATCGCTGTCCCCGACGGCTAGCGCCGGCCCCGGCGGTGGGTCGGGCCCCTCGTTGGCCTTCTGTCTCTCGGCTTCCCTCTCCAGCGCCTCGATCTCCAGCATCCGCCTCTCCAGCAGCTCCGCCTGCCGCCTCTGCTTCTTCTTCAGCTTCTTCTTCTTGTTCTTGGAGATCTTGCCCACCTGCAGAGGGCGCCACACGCACACACGCTCACTCAGCGGGTTTGGGGCCCCCTCCCCTTTGGCCAACGCGGACAGAGCAAAGGGTTTGGGGTCTGTGGTGTCACCTACGTACCTGCTTGAGCTGTGGAGCTGTGCTGACTGGGGAGAAGAGACAGAACATAAACGCACATTAACGGCACAATACCGGCGACCTCTTCATACATGAAACCAGCAAAGCCCACACATCTGAGGATTACACAAGGTAGCTTAGACCTGACTCCCACTCGGCTCTGGGAGACATACGAGTCTACAGAGGATTCCATGAGACTCTCTTTCTGAGGGAGGATTTAAAGGGACTAGGCAAAGTCTGTCCTTCCTCGCTGTCCCAGTTCCATATTAATGCTCTTTGCTATTTCTGACGCCACACTCTCGTCATCTCCACACGGTCATGTAGTGAAGCAGACACGATGCCCCGCAGGCAGCCTGGCCTTACACCGGCCCTAAAGGCGATCAGTCTCTATCCTGGCAGTGAGGAGCTCCGTAAGGTCACGTGCTCTCAGTTCTCACGTGTGATGTTGTGCATGAGAAGCACGTCGTGCGGAACTGGATCATCTGTGAGGTCACGTTGCCTACTAGTGCTGGGGACCACACGCTAGTTAAACACACGCGTCTGTGTTAGGTACTCCCAGTGACGTTCACACACAGACCGAGACGTGTGCCCTTTAATACAACACGACCAAAACAAATGACTCTTCTGCTGTTCTTCTGTTTTTCATTAACTAAGCACACAAGCCCCTTTGAGACTTTTGCAAGAATTTCAATGAACCTAGAAAAAACACCATCGCAGTAACACACAGGTGAGGCAGAAATTAGAAAATAGTCGAGTATTTATCCACAGCATGCATCTATCTATCTATCTATCTATCTATCTATCTATCTATCTATCTATCTATCTATCTATCTATCTATCTATCTATCTATCTATCTATCAATCAGTGAGACAATGCAGATACTTTCCTTGCTGTTATCTTCTGCTCATTCAGGAGTAATGAGGGACTAATGAGAGAGGTTCAGACGCTACCGCTAAAACTGGGGCCCTCACACACTGGAGAACATTTTTATCCTCCCTCAGAGCGAATGAGGCCAGTGACAGCAGCGGGGGGTTAAAGGTGAGGGCTGACACCACGGTGACGATGACCCCCAGATCTACCTGCAGATCCGGAGGGAGGGGGGGCTCCTGCTTTCTGCCACTCAGTGGCTTCCACGGCCATGCGTCTGACGAAGGCGTCGTCCACACACATCAGAATGTTCTCTGGCTTGATGTCTGTGTGGATGATCTTACACTTAGTGTGGAGGTAATCCAGACCCTGCAAGACCTGCCAGTCAAACGAACACATGAGCACGTCGCCGTTTTTTCTCCCCCCCCCCCATCACATTTTCCATCATCAGCGTGTTGGATGGGATATGCACAGAAGGGGGAGGCAGGCAGCCCTGCTGTCTTACGGCATAATCTGTGAGAGCTGTTTCTGCTGTCTTGAACTGAGTAGATATCTAGGAATACTATAAGCTTGTGTGTGTGTGTGTGTGTGTGTGTGTGTGTGTGTCTGTGTGTGTGTGTGTGTGTGTGCGAGACATTACCTGTCTGATAATGCTCTTCACGCACGGTAACGGCAAGCCCTGGTAGTTGGACTTGATGATCCACTTCAACAGATGGTGACCAAGGACCTCAAACACCATACACACATCTGAGAAGGGGAGTTACGGAGAACAACGCAATCGTGTGCACGCAAGAGCCGGGAACATCTCGCACACCGAGAAGGATACGGATCCCGTTGATCCCAGAGATCTTGAAGTCGTCGATGAGCTGAACAACCATGTCTTTATTGGGATCGACCGGATCACTCTCCCGAACCTGACAGGCAAACAGACAAGGGGGGGGGGATTAGTGCCCCTGGCATCCAAACCCTTTGGAGAGTTAATGGAGACGACAGGGCGGTGTGTGGCACGACTGGGGCTGCTGTCCCACCAGTTCCTGCACTCACACATCGCAGCAGTTTGATCTCGTCCAGCGCCGTCTCTGTGTAGTGCTGGGCGCTCTTCACCACCTTCATCGCCACGAAACGCTTCCCTCTGAGGACACAAGAATCGGACGCACACACACGCACGCGCGGGCACTTCATCAGGATCATGGTTCAACGAGCAGCTTCTCACACACACACACACACACACACACACACACGCACGCACACACACACGCGCACACACACACACACACACACACACACACACACACACACACACACACACACCCCTATAGCCCAGCTGGAACTGCTGAGGAAGTGTGGCTAGTGGACAGAGAGAGAGAGCGAGCGCGAGTGTGTGTGTGTGTGTCCCTGTCCATATGGGGTTTTTGGCTTCAACCTGACCCACATGGCAAACAGAATGAAACAGCCTGTGGTTACAACCATACAGCAATAATCTCTCACTACTAATATACTAGTACTCTCCCAAACAGCACTGCAACACTTTTAAAGTGATGCTTATAGCTCCGCACTTCTGATTCAAGGAGTCTGATTCTAATGTGTTTTATAATGTAATTAAGAGTGCTGTACAATCCAGTAGTCGAGCTGAACAAATGACATTATCTCTTGTTCTTATGCTCTAGCTCTACTGTCACAACGTGGTCGTTTCATTTTTGCTGCCTAATTGCAGGAAGTAATGAATGTCATTGTAATCTGATTTGACATCTGTGGTTCAAAACCGTTAATTATCTCTCTGCCGGTAAATGGGTTAGCTGTGCCTCCATGTTGTAGTGGCCCGTGTGGGGCGCACCAGTGAAACTACAGGCCACGTGGCTTTGCCGGGTGACCATGCTGGTGAGGTCACTACCAGGAAGACCACGGCTGAACTGTACCACAGTGCTGAGTGTAAGTCTCCAGGCTGACATTTAAGCTATTAGTCTAATAGAGTGAAGCAGGTCTTCAAATAGATAGGGGAGCCGAAATGCAACACCAGGACACTGATACTACCATACGCCAACCTGCAGGACAAGAGTGTGTGTGTGTGTGTGTGTGTGTGTGCGTGCATGCGTGAGCACACATTTGTGCCAAGGTGTCGTTTTGCGTGAGGTTGCCATGGTGACTCACTGAATATCCCAACATAACCAGACGGTGGAGAAGTGGCCCCAGCCCAGCTTTCGGATGACATGGTATCTCCCGTTAAACAGATCACCTATCTTCACCGGATGGTACCCTCCTAGACACAGACAGACAGACACAAAGAAACAACATAAGCAGTGTTCCTTTACACGTCCATATACAAGGCACCACTGCAGCTCTGAAAGCCAGATGCTCTGAACTTCGACCACGGTGACCAAAGGTTCATCTGGAGACACGGGACTGAGAGAGCTAGAAATATAGACGGAAAATAAATACATTACGTGCAAATGGAGCACGATAAAAAAATGATAGTGAGGTCAGGTGACAGAGGAGGTGTGTGAGGTAGTGAGACGTGTGTTCACGTTCACAGCAACATGGTTTGGTGCAGATCTCTCCGTCTTTCTTTGTTTCCTCCTTTATCCTTGTGGTCCTTAATTCACTTTGTTAATAGTGTCGCAGTAGCAGACAGTTTTATAGGTTTGGCGAGAGACCTCAAGGTTGTTCTCGAACAGAGCGAGAAACAAGGGGAGATCTGAGCCTGGTTACAGTGAATATCAGAGCTACACCGCTCGCATTGGTGCACTCGTGGACCTAGTTATCACACTCCTGTATGAAATCTGCTAAAACTGCATTTGTGGTTCTCACCAGTGGCCTGGAAGAGGTCAAAACCGCGATTACTTGATCTTCTGAAAGGGAAGAAGTCTTCACATTTATGACCAGCTTAATCGATGTTACCAAAGATGTGTCATTCATACGTCATTACTATTTGGCCAGCTATCATTAAGCACACAGATATGTTTGTTTCCTTCTGTCTACTGATGCCACACTTACGTTACACTAGCACATGTCTGCAGTCTTTCAAGTATTATTTAACCATGATTGTGAGAGAATTTCTCAATTATTTGTCCCGTCATTGAAAGCCAATGTAAGAAGGCAAGAATAGGTCACATTATTGTGCTTCAATGCTATTTGGGAGGGGCTACATACTATTCTAGAAAGTCTATTATGTAACAGTGGGATGCTATCTAGCTGTTATTCAGTCAACAATTAAAGTCTGTGGCAATTATAAGTGCTGAAATAGATTACCGTTAGTTTACCCAGGGGATGAGGAAACAGAAGAGAAAGCAAGAAACTGAGAGTTTTACCACACAACGAAGACAGACAGAGAAACACACACCGGAAGAAGACAGCAAGATGTTAAGTGTGTGTGTGTGTGTGTGTGTGCGCACGCGCCGATACCTTTGCAGTAGTCAGCTGGGTCTTCCTGCTCCTCATCATCAGAGCCCAAAATCTCTTCCTCTGGCTCGGGCGGAGCGACTGGCTCGGGTGGGGGGGGTGGAGGGGGGGGTGGAGGGGGAGCGGATGGGGCTTTCTGCTGCGTCTCAGGCCTGCACAGAGAGGGCAGGGGCGAGACCGTGAGAGAGAGAGAGGAACAAACCCCTCATCATTTAAAACCTTCAACTGGAGCCATTGTGACTGGGTAAATAAGCAGGGTTTGGAGGAAGTGTCGCTACAGCTGGGGAGATGCTTCCTGTGGGGCCTCTAGGAGACACAACACTCACACTGAGCACCATGGCAAAGATGAAGGCTCTCAACGCCATCAGCAAAACAGATCTCAGAGCCTCAGCAATCTACTACAATCCACACGTTTGTCAGTAATAAGGATGAAGGAGTAAGGATGAAAAGGTGTGTGTAGTGAAATGTGAATATATATAAATATATAAAAGGACGAATTTTGCAGGCTGGTCCCCTCCTCAAATAACAAGACAGACAATAACATCAAATATCAAACTTTTATGTTTTATATGAATGAGGTACAATAGTGAATATGAAGTCTCCAAACAGACTGAGAACGTGGATATATTATCATAAACAAGGTCTCCTGATACTTTACCTTATATACTGAGACACCTGATGGATATTATAATACTGAAACATCTGATGGATGTTTCTATTATAATAATACTGAAGGATATTATAATAATACTGATTATATTATTATTATTATTATTATTATTATTATTATTATTATTATTATTATTATTATTATTATATATTATTACATTACTGGTGGATATTATAGTAATACTGATAGATACTACAATACTGATGGATATTGTAATTATACTGATGAATATTATAATAATACTGATGGATATTACAATACAAGCTGAGAGGAACAGCTATCACCACAACACAGAACAAGGACAAACAACAACAGCCTAACAAGACAAACACATAGAGGCCGATAGGACAAACACACACATCTACAGCCTGGTAGGACCAAAAGTCTGGTAGAGAGCTCACACACACACACACACACAAGTGGGACATTTGCAGCAACAGTCAAAGAGAATGAGAGAATGCCTTCCTGTGGGTTGCCATAGAAACTAGCAAGCAGAATCCAGCAGGCCTACAGTTAATATTCCTGAGAGTAAAACCCAAAACAACAAGTTACTCCAAACACGGGCCACTGACAGGCCCTTTACCTGCACAATCACACATGCACGCATGTTTACCAAATCAGTGCTGTTAGAGCCCTGGCAGTGATGTGTTTGGGTCTGCAGCGTTATATCAGAGCAATGTCCACACACCCAGGTCGCCCAGACGGATACATGCTCATTTCACACAGAAAGACTACACAACATGTCTACACAGAACAGTAACTAGGTTAGCCACATGAACAACGGGAAATCCACAAACCAAAACACACTCTCTCTCTCTCTCTCTCTCTCTCGCTCTCTCTCTCTCTCGCTCTCTCTCTCTCTCTCTCTCTCTCTCTCTCTCATTGCATTAGGAAACTACTGTAGTATGTACTACTATATTCAACATCTACGTATTCCACCAGTCAAACACACTTCCCTTGTTCATTTTTACTAATTTATACATTTTCGAAGAACAGGGATGTAATTATGTTGTGTTAAACAAATACTGTTATATACGTAAGCGGCCTTTCCCTGTGATGGCAGCATCTTCAAAAAACACACGCACAAAACTGCTGGGTATTTGACTAGAAAGTGCCCAAGCAAATGTCATCAGGAAACAGTGATGAACTCTAAACAAATACATGTACAATATCATATGCAGGATCCTCTGAGCTTTGCCTCTAGATAATGTTAGATATGTTAGATGAAGATTAAAAAGGAATGTTCTATCCCGTGTGTGTGCGTGCAGGTGTGTACCTGGGTGTCTGTACACAGGCAGGTCTATACAAAAAGACAAGCAAATTTAGCAGGGAGCACGTCACAAAGACCCCCCCCTCCCCAAACACACATACTCACGCGCGCACACACACACACACACACACACACACACACACACACACACACACACACACACACACCCACACACACACACACACACACACACTCCATTCACACCCTTCCCAGACATTCAGAAATGCAGCGTCACATTCTAACAGCCCATCCCTGCCTGGACACATACATACACCTCACACACTGTGTTCTCTTATATACACTCCCTCACACACTGTGTTTTCTTATATACACTCCCTCACACACTGTGTTCTCATACATACACACACCTCACACACTGTTCTCATACATACACCTCACACACTGTGTTCTCATACATACACACACCTCACACACTGTGTTCTCATACATACACACACCTCGCACACTGTGTTCTCATATACACACCTCACACACTGTGTTCTCATACACACACCTCACACACTGTGTTCTCATACACACACCTCACACACTGTTCTCATACATACACCTCACACACTGTGTTCTCATACATACACCTCACACACTGTGTTCTCATACATACACACACCTTACACACTGTGTTCTCATACATATACCTCACACACTGTGTTCTCATACATATACCTCGCACACTGTGTTCTCATACACAAACCTCACACACTGTGTTCTCATACATACACACACCTTACACACTGTGTTCTCATACATATACCTCACACACTGTGTTCTCATACATATACCTCGCACACTGTGTTCTCATACACAAACCTCACACACTGTGTTCTCATACATACACACACCTTACACACTGTGTTCTCATACATATACCTCGCACACTGTGTTCTCATACACAAACCTCACACACTGTGTTCTCATACATACACACACCTTACACACTGTGTTCTCATACACACACCTCACACACTGTGTTCTCATACACACACCTCACACACTGTGTTCTCATACACACACCTCACACCTGATGACTGTGATTTGAATAATAATCATCCTTGCTGACACAGCATCACAAAGACAGAGGGGAGAGTGTGGGGGAGAGTGAGAGAGAGGGGAGAGTGTGGGGGAGAGTGTGGGGGAGAGTGTGGGGGAGAGTGAGAGAGAGAGGGAGAGTGTGGGGGAGAGTGAGAGAGAGGGGAGAGTGTGGGGGAGAGTGAGAGAGAAGAGTGAGAGAGAGAGGGAGAGTGTGGGGAGAGTGAGAGAGAGGGGAGAGTGTGGGGAGAGTGAGAGAGAGAGGGAGAGTGTGGGGGAGAGTGAGAGAGAAGAGTGAGAGAGAGGGAGAGTGTGGGGGAGAGTGAGAGAGAAGAGTGAGAGAGAGAGGGAGAGTGTGGGGGAGAGTGAGAGAGAAGAGTGAGAGAGAGAGGGGAGAGTGTGGGGGAGAGTGAGAGAGAAGAGTGAGAGAGAGCGGGAGAGTGTGGGGGAGAGTGAGAGACAAGAGTGAGAGAGAGAGGGAGAGTGTGGGGGAGAGTGAGAGAGAGAGGGAGAGTGTGGGGAGAGTGAGAGAGAGGGGAGAGTGTGGGGGAGAGTGAGAGAGAAGAGTGAGAGAGAGAGAGGGAGAGTGTGGGGGAGAGTGTGGGGGAGAGTGAGAGAGAGAGGGAGAGTGTGGGGAGAGTGAGAGAGAGGGGAGAGTGTGGGGGAGAGTGAGAGAGAAGAGTGAGAGAGAGAGGGAGAGTGTGGGGAGAGTGAGAGAGAGGGGGAGAGTGTGGGGGAGAGTGAGAGAGGGGGGAGCCTTTGGCTTGCTCGCTGGGGGCTAGGACTCGGCACTTGTAAAGCTGCTTTGTGACAACAACTGTTGTAAAAAGCGCTATATAAATAAAATTTGATTGATTGATTGATTGAGTGTGGGGGAGAGTGAGAGAGAAGAGTGAGAGAGAGAGGGAGAGTGTGGGGGAGAGTGAGAGAGAAGAGTGAGAGAGAGAGGGAGAGTGTGGGGAGAGTGAGAGAGAGGGGATAGTGTGGGGGAGAGTGAGAGGAGAGTTAGAGGCAGAGAGTGTGGGGAGAATGGGAGAGGGGAGTGAGAGAGAAGAGTGAGAGGGAGAGGGGCAGTGAGAGATAAGAGTGAGGGAGAGAGGGAGAGTGTGGGGAGAGTGAGAGGGAGAGTGAGAGAGAGAGGGAGAGAGTGTGGGGAGAGTGTGGGGAGAGTGAGAGGAAGAAAGTGTGGGGAGAGGAGGTGACGAGAGTAAGGAGGAGAGTAAGAGAGGGAGAGTACATCATAAACTCAATACTGTGTATTTATTAATCATAAGAGATTTTTTCAGCCAGGCTGTTTTAATAGGTCATGTGAGAGAGGAACAGAGAGAGGATAGAGAGACAGAGAAAGAAGAGATAGATAGAGAGAGACAGAAAGAGAATAGTGAGAGAGGAGATGCAGAGTTACAGCAAGATGATAGAGAGAGATAGAGAGAGAGGAGAGAGAGAGATAGAGGAGAGCATTATACAGAGGAAAGAGGGAGAGACTTTTTAAAAATAGGCTCCAGAAAAGCAGAGCTTAGGTTATAATGACAAACCCGGACAAGAACTAGAGAAAATGAGGTTGTGTATGTGTCTGTGTGTGTCTGTGTGTGTGTCTGTGTGTGTGTCTGTGTGTGTCTGTGTGTGTCTGTGTGTGTGTGTCTGTGTCTGTGTGTGTCTGTGTGTGTGTGTGTGTGTGTGTGTCTGTGTGTGTGTGTCTGTGTGTGTGTGTCTGTGTGTGTGTCTGTGTGTTGCTTCCAACTACTTCCAGGATCAAAATATATGTAGCTGATACTCCAAATTTACTTTGTGAATAAATATCAATGAATAAATAAATGCACACCATTCCTTTGCTATGACAATAAAAGCAGGCAGGGCCAAATAACATTTGTAGAAGAACATTCCAGATCTTTCAGTTCAGTTCAGAAGTTCAGTTCTCAAGTTTAGTTCTGTATCACATTAATCATGAATCCAATCACAGAAAAATAAGTCTGCTTTAAGTACTTCACCCTGCTGTGCAAATGACCACATAGTCCACAAGTCTACACAATGTACTGAACATGGAGACGTTGCCACTCAAGGGTTCTGGCAGCTAAATTAACATTAGACGCTTATGAAAGCTTGATAGCAGCTTTAAAGCATCTAAAACCTACTGGGACACTAAAAATTACCTAAAGGTGAAAATGACGTGTGCTTGTAATGGCACTAACATTTTTTCTCCCAGTACTTATATTGCATAATGGTAATGGGCATTTCTTTAAAACACACACTCGTGTTCTGTTGGGTTGGCTATGTTCTGTATGTATTGTATTAGCGCTCTGTGATTCTGAAGAGTTTGTTATTTACAGCAGTTGCAGTGAAAGTTCAGTTGCATAATAAAGGACAGCCGAACATTTTGCCTCCCTGGAAATAAACGTCCACCTGGGACGTTTCTGTTTTGTCACTCTGCACCAGCACACACACACACACACACACACACACACACACACACACACACACACACACACACACACACACACACACACACACACACACACAGCAGGCCAGGGCAGAATTCTTTTGGAGGTCCAGATGGATGAGCTAGGGCTGGGTGATGCTCAATCGTGGTGCACAGGACCTCCAGGACAAACCGCACACGAGCACAAACGACCTCCACCACAGCAAAACAAGTAACAGCAATAATGTCTTGGTGGAGATCTGATGGCACTGGCCTTGTATTCAGGAATATGGTTCCACAAAGGAATATGGCACCTATTACATTCCATCTTTCTGAAGCATTAGAGAATGTTCTGGAGTTGCGGAAAGTACCATGTCCTCCGTTCAGTGTTAGAGCACAGCTGTTGTCTCTCCTCACTCTCTCTTATTCATTACATCCTTCCCTTTATCTCACCCCCACACTTCCCTTTATCTCACCCCCACACTTCCCTTTATCTCACCCCCACACTTCCCTTTATCTCACCCCACACACTTCCCTTTGTCTCACCCCACACACTTCCCTTTATCTCACCCCCACACTTCCCTTTATCTCACCCCCACACTTCCCTTTGTCTCACCCCACACACTTCCCTTTATCTCACCCCCACACTTCCCTTTGTCTCACCCCACACACTTCCCTTTGTCTCACCCCACACACTTCCCTTTATCTCACCCCCACACTTCCCTTTGTCTCACCCCACACACTTCCCTTTATCTCACCCCACACTTCCCTTTGTCTCACCCCCACACACTTCCCTTTGTCTCACCCCCACACTTCCCTTTATCTCACCCCCACACTTCCCTTTATCTCACCCCCACACTTCCCTTTGTCTCACCCCACACACTTCCCTTTGTCTCACCCCACACACTTCCCTTTATCTCACCCCACACTTCCCTTTATCTCACCCCACACACTTCCCTTTGTCTCACCCCACACACTTCCCTTTGTCTCACCCCCACACTTCCCTTTGTCTCACCCCCACACTTCCCTTTGTCTCACCCCCACACTTCCCTTTATCTCACCCCCACACTTCCCTTTGTCTCACCCCCACACTTCCCTTTATCTCACCCCCACACTTCCCTTTATCTCACCCCCACACTTCCCTTTGTCTCACCCCCACACTTCCCTTTGTCTCACCCCCACACTTCCCTTTGTCTCACCCCACACACTTCCCTTTGTCTCACCCCCACACACTTCCCTTTGTCTCACCCCACACACTTCCCTTTGTCTCACCCCCACACTTCCCTTTGTCTCACCCCCACACTTCCCTTTGTCTCACCCCACACACTTCCCTTTGTCTCACCCCACACACTTCCCTTTATCTCACCCCCACACTTCCCTTTATCTCACCCCACACACTTCCCTTTATCTCACCCACACACTTCCCTTTGTCTCACCCCCACACTTCCCTTTGTCTCACCCCACACACTTCCCTTTGTCTCACCCCCACACACTTCCCTTTGTCTCACCCCACACACTTCCCTTTGTCTCACCCCCACACACCCCTTTATCTCACCCCACACACTTCCCTTTATCTCACCCCCACACTTCCCTTTATCTCACCCCACACACTTCCCTTTGTCTCACCCCACACACTTCCCTTTGTCTCACCCCCACACTTCCCTTTGTCTCACCCCACACACTTCCCTTTGTCTCACCCCACACACTTCCCTTTGTCTCACCCCACACACTTCCCTTTGTCTCACCCCACACACTTCCCTTTGTCTCACCCACACACTTCCCTTTGTCTCACCCCACACACTTCCCTTTGTCTCACCCCCACACTTCCCTTTGTCTCACCCCCACACTTCCCTTTGTCTCACCCCACACACTTCCCTTTGTCTCACCCCACACACTTCCCTTTGTCTCACCCCCACACTTCCCTTTGTCTCACCCCCACACTTCCCTTTGTCTCACCCCACACACTTCCCTTTGTCTCACCCCCCACACTTCCCTTTGTCTCACCCCACACACTTCCCTTTGTCTCACCCCCACACTTCCCTTTGTCTCACCCCCACACTTCCCTTTGTCTCACCCCCACACTTCCCTTTGTCTCACCCCACACACTTCCCTTTGTCTCACCCCACACACTTCCATTTGTCTCACCCCACACACTTCCCTTTGTCTCACCCCCACACTTCCCTTTATCTCACCCCCACACTTCCCTTTGTCTCACCCCCACACTTCCCTTTGTCTCACCCCCACACTTCCCTTTGTCTCACCCCACACACTTCCCTTTGTCTCACCCCCACACACTTCCCTTTATCTCACCCCCACACTTCCCTTTGTCTCACCCCACACACTTCCCTTTGTCTCACCCCACACACTTCCCTTTGTCTCACCCCCCACACTTCCCTTTGTCTCACCCCACACACTTCCCTTTGTCTCACCCCACACACTTCCCTTTGTCTCACCCCACACACTTCCCTTTGTCTCACCCCCACACTTCCCTTTGTCTCACCCCACACACTTCCCTTTGTCTCACCCCACACACTTCCATTTGTCTCACCCCACACACTTCCCTTTGTCTCACCCCCACACTTCCCTTTATC